>NC_056599.1:9607626-9632408 GCF_018340385.1 Cyprinus carpio | reverse complement strand
CTGTGAAACTTATTTTCATATTCTAGTAGCGTTTTTGGGTGGTTGTTCGGCCTGCGCATTTGTTTACACAATACTTGTTTTTGTTATGGCTAAAAAAGAAAAAACAATGAAAGAACAAAACAATCCTGTATTGTTGTTTATATATGGAGTAAGAACAAATCCAATTCTCTTGTGCTCCCTGATTCACTAATTTAATCTGGTGTCTCTCTTCTTTGCTTACCGAAGATGTGTGATAGCTCCAAGGGAGCAGAAAAACAACCTGTGGAGCATCAATTAGAAAGACTATTAAAAACACATCACTCAATAGTAATAAATAATTAATAAAACATTAAAGGCTTTTGTTTTCTTCTTTGGCTCTCTAATTCTTGCGTTTGTATAACGGCAGCTAGCACCAAACAAGCAAATAGGAATGGCAGTAAAACCCTACATTCTGCTCTGGAGTGTTACGGGCATTTGACGACGAGAGACAAGCTCAGATCCATTTGCAAAGCTTGGAGATAGGAAACGTGGTCAGAAACAGGCAGGGTCTGACAAGGCCAACGGTATTGTAGACAGACAACGCAAGAGCTATCCATTAAACTAGCGTGGGCGTCTACGGGCAAACGTATCCAACAGGGCGAGACTAGAGGGATAAGCCATGTACAAGGCAAAGGTCCAGTCACGGGCACTCACAAAGTAAATCCAAAAAAAGAAGGGGGGGGGGGGGGGGCAAGATGAGAGAGGTAATCCAAAGTACACATGGGCAATATGTAACCACACGAGGAAACAGACCGGCAAGACTCAACCGGAAACATACAACCTGGGCCCTTAAACGATAAACCACAACTTGCCGTTGGGGAAGTAACTGAGTGAGTGTTATTCTATGAACTGTATCCGGGGTGAAGTGCACAGTGGGTATGGTGTCACGAGAGTCCATGTATCAGGTTATCGGGTGTACCTCGGTGGTTGAGGTGATAACGGAATGTTCCTAGACCCCCCCCCAAGGGGCGGCTTCCAGACGCTCCAACACACTTTACGATTCAGCAGGGTGGATGGAGAGGAGTACCCGGAACGGTGGAGGGACTAAGGGCATCAGGTCCCATGTAGGTAAGTGTAGAATCACCGGAGAGCGTGTGTGAAGGCAGAGTTGGCAGAGCAAAGTACCAGGCAGAACAGGAAGCCCGTGGCGTAGACGCAAGAAGGTGAGGCTGACCATGAGCCAACTGCACACAGCTGGGTGGTAGTCTCCAAAGATGTCCGCTAATGTGGCACAGTAGACAAGTGAAGGCCCTGGAGCCGGACACCATTGGTATAGCATAATGAATATGAAGGTCCTATACTCACGTGCAGGCAACTGGAGGGAACTGGTCCCCAGGGAGGAGCAGATGAACTGGAGCCCACCAGGGGGGAGCGGCGGAACTGGAGCCCATCAGGGCGGAGCAGATGCAACGGGAGCCCCCAGGGCATAAGCAGGTGGCCGGCCAAGGGCAGGAACCGCTCACCCATAGGGAAACAAAGACAGACAACCAGAGCATTGCAATTCCATGTCGCGAGAGACCGAGGCAGGAAACCTAGTAAGAGTATCATAGTTGGCCCTCCATAGCCTGACAGGACAGAACACGAGAGTTCATGGACGCCGCCGACCGTGACAGGACAGAACGGAGTTTTCACGGTGGCCTCCAGAGTCGGACAGGACAAGAGAGGAGTTCCTAGTCTGGCCTCCTGTTCCGTGACAGGACTGACAAGTGTTCCATTAGACGTCATTCATGGCCGTCGACAGGACCGGGTCATGGATTTCATGGATGGGCCTCCATTGCTGTGACCAGCGACATGCAGTGAGTTCCTTGCGTGTCCACCGTGGCCATACCAGGACAGGCAATTAGTTCATTGAATGAATACTCCTGACACCTCCGAAGATTCTGGCAGCAGTTTGCTGTCTCCTTTGGAGGTTTCCACATCAGTAACAGTCTCCTTGACAGCAACAACAACAGGCCGAATATTCATTGCGTTGCACAACAGACAGGACAGAACGAGGCTCTGGAAGTTCAGCTGAGAACGTGACGAAGAGGGCTTCTGAAAGTGCAGCTGAGACGTGACGAGGCTCTGGAAAGTTTCAGCTGATACGTGACGAGGTCTCTGCAAGTTCCACTGAGACGTGACTGAGGCGTTTTGCTTCCTGAAAGTTAAGCGGTGTACTTCACTGGACTCTGGAAGGTCCCCGAGGAACTTGACCTGAACTCCTGGAAGGTCAACGAGGACTTGACCTGACGCTGGAAGTTCAACGGTGACTTGACCTGACTGTCTGTAGGTCCACGTTGACTTGACCTGACTCTGGAAGTCAACGGTGTCCGTGACCTGCTCTGGAAGGTCAAACGGTGACTTGAACGCTGACTCTGGAAGGTCAACGTTGACTTGACCTGACTTCTGGAAGGTCAACGGTGACTTACCTGACGTCTGGAAGGTACCAGCTGGTGACATTGAACTGACTCTGGAAGGTCATGCGGTGCTTTTGGAAACTGACTCTGGAAAGTCAGCGGTGACTTGACCTGACTCTGGAAAGTCAGCGGTGACTTGACCTGACTCTGGAAGGTCAGCGGTGACTTGACCTGCTCTGGTAAGGTCAGCGGTGATTGACCTGCCCTCTGGAAGGTCAGGCGGTGATTGACCCCTGACTCTGGAAGGTCAGCGGTGTAGAGGGACTGACTCTGGAAGGTCAGCGGTGATTGACCTGACTCTGGAAGTCAGCGAGTGATTGACCTGACTCTGGAAGGTCAGCGGTGATTGACCTGACTCTGGAAGGTCAGCGGTGATTGAACTGACTCTGGAAGGTCAGCGGTGAACTGACTCTGGAAGGTCAGCGGTGAACTGACTCTGGAAGGTCAGCGGTGACCTGACTCTGGAAGGTCAGCGGTGACCTGACTCTGGAAGGTCAGCGGTGACTTGACTTGAATCCGGAAGATCAGCTGTGGCTGCCATTTCTGGAGGAATTGCCACGACCCGACCTCAGTCTAGAGGGCGCATGCGAGGAGCGGGTTCCGGATTAACGGCGCCATTTTTGTGCTGGGGCGCCGGATTGGCGGCAATTTTGTGATCAGGGTTCGGCTGTTGACACCATTTTGTGATCGTACTCCGTGCAGCAGCCATTACGTGAGTGAGTCCGGGGTCGTGTGCCCTCCGTGACACCCACAGTGAATGCGGGAGCCGACACACAGTAGAGAAAAAATCCCCAAAAAATGGCTTATAGAAGAACGTGGACCCTCACAGATTAATTGTGACTTTACAGGTTGGTTAAGGCCATCACAGAAAAAGTCTATCAGAATGCAGTCCGGTAATTCTGTACCATTAGCCAAAGCCAAATATACCTCAATATACCCTCAAGTGATCGTGTGTCCCTGCTTGAGAGCTAGGAGCAGAATCGCTGTGTTCATACCTGGCCAATGTCCCTCGGAAAAGCAGATTCATGACACGGAGTGTGGAACATAGTTTCTAAATTCTATAAATAACAACCCTGTCTCTTTTATATAAATCAAGAAACTTTACTATTTATTTCACTTGCCCATTTATTAAAACCTTAAATTTTTTTGTAGGATACTAAAGAATATCTTGGTGACATGATTTTAAAAGATTTTCAAACTCTTTAAGACTGAAACTGAGTCAGAACAAATTAAAACATTCTCAGTTTTTGTGTTCTTCAACCCACTGCAATGCCAAGAGCAATATCCTATCATTTCTACAGTATAAACTGCCAATGATTACCACTGGCCATCACTGTCCCTTGAACTAAAAAAGCAGCCCCAGTTAGTTTTTGATGTTCTGGATCTTTTGAGCCATCTGTGTACACTGGATATGCCAGGGGTATTGCACTCTGGTGTATATTGAAAATGCAGATGACAAGTCAGCTTCTCTTTCTGTTTTTTAACCTCCAACAAATACAAATCTACTTGAGGAGTTACGTAAACCCATGGTTCATATTCTTGAATAACAACTGTTGGGCTCATCTTGGTGTTATTTACTTGCATTTCTTCTGCAGATATTTTACTACTCCACTCAAACTTGTTATACATCTTTCATTTTGTCCCAACAGTTCTGTAAAACCATTTTTTTTGTGGGATGTTCATCTTTTAGTGCCCCTGGAGGTTAGCCCAATACGTGACCATTAATTGTTTCCTTCTAATTTCTAGTGGCATCTCTCCTACTAATACTTGTAAAGCTGGAATGGGTGTAGTCCTTTACTGCTCCACAACATTTGCCTCATCGCTTGAGCTTGAATTTTTACAAAGTTTTTCCAACAGGTTTTTTTTGAGGCAGAACCATATACCACACAACCATAATCAAACACAGACCGTATCATGCTACATAGATCATTTTTAATGAAGAAAAACTTGCCCCCATTCAATTCCCACTTACACAATCTCATGATGTTTAACACCTTCTGACAATTTCTTCACTATTTTTATTTATATATTTCAGCCCAAGTAAGTTTTTGCAAATCAAAATAGAAATACCTAAAACTTAAATACCTTCACCCTTTCTAATGATTTCTCATACATCTTCACACTTGCTTCTGGAATAACCCCTTCCTAGAGAAAAGGAGAGAGCCTCGACATCTGCAAACAGAGACCCCCTATATCTGGTTCTGCTTGATTAAATACATCATTTATCATTATGGAAGACAATAGTGGCCTTTTACACTCCCTTGTGTGGAGTTCCATTATTTTGACACTTCATTCCCTATTTGTACCTGGATGCTTCTGTTCCCCAAAAAAATATCTTTTATCAAATTGTATATTCTTCCACCTATATTCATCATTTTTAATTTTATCAAAAGTCCCTCTCTCCACATCATATCATAAGCCTTTCTCGACATCCAAAAATACTGCTATTACTGACTCTTTATTTATCTGCGCTTTCCTTATTTCATTTTCTAAAAACATACAATAGGATCCATTATTCCTCTTCCTTTTCTAAAACCCACTTTTGATATTTTGATATTCATCCTTTTTTTTCCAAATAATGTCAACCTTTCTGTTATCATCCGTTTTTCCATTATTTAACAGACATTCAACATAAGAGCTATTGGTCTATAATTAGAGGATTTTCAAGGATCTTTTCCTGGCTTTCTTATAAGTTTTTTAAAGGCTTTTTGTTGTAATTTAGACAGACACATCAATAATCAGTGTATGAATCTCAACAATGGTGACAATCCAAAAAAAATAAAATAAAAAATAGGCAGATCAGTTCTGAACATCACAAAACATGCTACTAGAAGTCACCACCACAAAACAAAAGCTAAAAATAAAAGTACATTGTGAGAATCCAAGGAACAAGTGGACGTTGAACAGCACAATTTAGTTCATGCTGCAATGCATGTTAGGATTTTTGGGTGGTACCCAGCATGCATTGCATCATGAAGCTTTTGATTGTCACCATTGTTGAGATTCATATGCTGATTCTTGATGTCTCTCTTTGAGTGTTAATGACATGGTAGTTCAAAATATTTGAAACATTCATATGCTGATTCTTGATGTCTCTCTTTGAGTGTTAATGACACCGTAGATCAAAACATGAACAGACTCACCAACAGTAGGGTTGCAACCATCAATACTTTGACAAAGGCAACATGAAGGGCTATTTATATCAAACAATGCAGTCCATGACCAAGATCCAACCAATGAGAGACAGGACACATGACTAAGACAACCAATAGGTGTGTTTCGACTTCACGCAGCGCTGCGCAGACCAATCGGCGATACTATAGATACTACTCGTGGGGGCGAAATTGAAAGGGGAGACGGTCAATGTTGGACACTTTCTGCTCCCGGTTGTGACACTCTCGCAGTGTGTTTGCATACTCTTTCACAGATGAAGTGAATATCACTTTTTATATACTGCTTGATCCGGCACCATCCTGTTTCAAGAATAAAGTTCAACATAAAAATATACTATATAAACTCTAAAACTTAGATATAAATGCTTTAATTAGTGTACAAATGCTTTAATTAGTGTTTTTATTGTATTTTTTTAAAGTAACTCAATATAACATTGCGACTACAGTAAAAAAAAAAAAAAAAAAACTTTTACTGTTCTAAAAAAACAGATTTGTGAGCTGTATTGGAACTGAAGATATTAGAAACACACGTGTATTGTTGTCATGTGGGTGAATTTTGGGCATATAGTGAAACAGCTGTGTCATCATCAGCGCTTATCTCATCCCTCTCCTCACCGTAGCCGCCTACTCCTTTCCTACACTTCAGGGTGAGGAGCGAAGCACATCTCAAACAAGCCTGTTAGCAAGTGAAGGGCATAAAATATGGAATGCAGCCCTGTTGTATACTTCATTTTGCCAGCGAAATGGAGGGCACATTTGAAGTCGCTTTTGAATTGCGGCAGCCTTTCGTCGTGCCGTGATGATGCAATCAGCCTTTGAATGTGGCCTTTGGAGGATGCAACATGAATTGGGATGGGTGTCTTCTTTGTTTCTGCCGTGAAGCCTATGAATTGGGACTCAGCTTTACAAATAATACATTCTGCTTCATTGTTTTTTAACAGCTATGGGCGCGACTTCAGCTAAATACACCTAGCTGTGTAGAGGTGTGTTTGACTTGAAGCAGCGCTGCAACAGAATGATCAGTGTACAACAAAGTACCATGAGAGCAATAAGAGAGCAGACGGATCCTTATGCGTTTGAATCACTCTTGCGGTACTTTGATGTCATACATTGATCAATTCTGTGCAGCGCCGCTTCAAGTTAAACACAACTTATATTTAATATTTATATTTAACACTGGTGATTTTGCTGTGTAGTTTTTCATGGTTCATATATTAAAACAGGTCTTAACGTCCACAGGAATGAAAGTAAAAGCTTTTCTTTAAACGTAAGTCTACCTATTCTCTAAAGACCTCTGACAAAAATAGTTGAAATCAAATGACCTTTTGTGTTTATGTTTTGGAATTTAAACCACTTTTGTTCTTTCATAGCGTTTGCTAGTTATCAGGATCAGATCAGGCTGTGTCTGGAATATGATGGTGAGAGATGAATCCATATCTGCGTCTGTGGGGTGAGGACGTCACTCTGAACTGCACTGTAGACTCTCACACCACACCTGAATACACTGAAAAAGGTTTCATGGCAGAAAAAAACAGATGAAGATGAAGATATTCTGGGTTCTGCTCTACCAAACAATGAGGTTTTTTCCAGATTCATCAGATGAGCGATACAGAGACAGAGAGTGAGTTCTTCACTGATGAAATCCCCAAAGGAACTTCTCTCTCAGACAGAAGAGTGTCAGAACTGAGGATAAAGGAGTTTACATGTGTCCTGCATTTACTGTAGGACTTTCAGCCAATGCAACTGCAGAACATGGAGTAGCTAGGTAAGCCTGATAAAATAAATACAAAAGGTAGTTTCTGTTTACAGCTACAAATATCTAAATTTGTTAGTGAAGACCATAACTCTGCTCACCACTGCATATTTAGCCTTTTTAAACACTAACCATTGTTTAAACACTTTCTAATAAACATTTGTGAAGCTTATTTGGATTTTACTATTTATCTTTAATATTAATCTAAATATTTTATTTATTTAAACCAGGGTCTGTGACAGGGCATACGGAACGAGGGGGCCTCGATGTGTCACTGGGGGGTCCTACCACTAGCACCTCACTACTAAAATAATAATAATAATAATAATAATAATAATAATAATAATAATAATACTTTACTAAACCTACGTTTAAAAGGGTCATCGGATGCAAAATTCACTTTTACATGTTATTTGAACATAAATGTGTGTGTACACATCTACCCTATAATGATAGAATCCACCCAGTGTTTTTTTATTAATCGCTAAAATAATATCCCTTTTTTCAAATCAGGCCGTTCTCATCTTCTTGTCTGTGTGACGTCACAGGGGATGAAGGCCGCTCCACGGTTTGTTGATTGACGTGCTGTCTTACCTTAGACCCGCCCGGAGTGAGCTGTAACAGTCCGCCAACCGCCATTGTTTTACTGCCAGAGAAGATGCAGACAAGAATGGATCCATAGCAATTGAGGTGTCATTGAGCATTTAAAGCAACATGCAAAAAAATGGTTTGATTTCTGCAAAGCCTTTTCATTAAGACCCTAAAAAAATCATATCAACTTGTGGAAAATGGGCATCCGATGACCCCTTTAAGAAAAGATTAAGTGCTGCACACTAAAAAATTATCATGCAATACCCCTCCCCGAATGAACAAGGCTACACATAAAGCACTGTCATAAATAATAACCACAAGCACTAACCACATAATCACATATTAGTTACGAAGATACAAAAAGCAAAGACATCTTACTTTTAGAAATGCTGCAGGCGACGAGTGGAAGTGTTGAACTTTCTCATAAGGAGGTCTTTCCATATATTATGCAATTTCTTTGTAAGATCCCGTTCAAATGCTCAAGCTGAGTCTTGCAAGTGTGGTTCATTGCTGGTCTGTTTGTCTGTAAAAAAAATTTGAGCACTTGAAAAGGAGTTTTCACACAATAGCATAGAGGCCCCTAATGTGACAGTGAGTTTTAAGCGCGAAGAAAACACTGGGCAATAGCTTTAAGTAGGCCTAATTTGTGTTGTTCAGAGACAAGTCTCCTAATGGTCTGTCATATCATTCTGGGGGCTCTGTGGACTTTACATCTAAAAAGTTTTTTAATTTTCTGGTTGCCAGAATGGCAAGCGCTGCAGCCAACTTTGAATTACGTTCACTGAAAGTGCTTCCATTTCACCAGAATATGATCCAAAGCACTTAATTACAAGCCTGCGTAGCTCCATTTTATCACTGATGTTGGCTCCAGTTGTTTTCTCTCAACTACATACAGTACTCGCTTTTTCAGGTTCTTTTATTAACCTACCGACAACATTTTGCTTGGACCAGTGTGTCGGTCATGCTCACTGTGACCCAGAGAATGCAGAATGCATCTTTACGCGGAGACTGCACACACATTCAGCAGCTGAAAATACAAGTTTCATGCCAGTTAACAGGTCTGTATCCTCTCCTTGCAGCATGTTGTTGGCAGGATTGAGCAGCGCAAGATAAGAAACCTACTACAGGGTATATGGCATTGCGGAGGTTGCGTTAAAAAAGTTTCCGTCATTTTTCCGAATATTGTAAAACATTAAATTATAATAAATAAATGCTGTGATAATCAATAAATCAATTTGAAATAATGAAGAAATCATTTTAAAATTATTTACACTTGTCCTTTCTCTTTAGTCTAACTTGGTGTTTTAAAATGACGAGTGCATGTGTACGCTCAAAAAGTTTAAGCCCATTTCTGCGCATTTACATTTAATAGACAAAATTGATTAAATTGATATGAGAATTAAAAAAAAAATTAAATGACTGAGACTATATGCATGATATATTCAAATTGTATTAATTTACTGGTAAAACTTTATTTCGATAGTCCACTTTAGACACTCTACTAACAGTAAGTAACTTTGCTACTACATGTCAACTAGCAGTTAGTAGCGTATTAGTAGACTGTCTGCTTAATATCTTCTAACACTTTTTTTTGTCAACATATTGTCAACTTATACTAACCCTAAACCTAACCTAACAGTCAACTCTGAGAGTTAGTAGACATGTAGTTGCAAATAATGAGAATTAGTTTGACTTGTAGTTCAAAGTTACTTATAGTTAGTAGATTGTCTAAGTGGACTATCGAAAATTGTAACCAATTTTTTTTTATTATCTTTTTTTTTAAGATAAATATTAAATATGGCAATGTTAAGGTAATTTTGTGAGTAAATTAAATTATTTGCTATTTGAAGTTGATATTAGATGTGTATTTTTAAGTGAGTAAATCTAAAATATATATGTATGGTATAGGCTATATATAGGTTAGAGTATTTTTTTATTGCACACACACACAATAGATTAGGCCTACCTTTGTGAGCCAAATGGCAGGAAGAAACAGGCTTTCATCTGTCACGTTCCCCAAAACAGACCACTGCCTCCAACGAACTTCAATTCCCTCAGATCTGATGTTTCCTTGAGATGAACAGATTAGGATCTAGGTATCTGTTAATTTAGAGGCATACTGTACCTTCGGGTAGCCCTGTTTTGAATATGATCCTAGGCAAACGTATTAAAAACTTTTTAGCCATTCCACCAGGGGGCAATTTGATTGAGTCTTACTGCTAAATCAGTTGACAGTTAGAGACGAGTTGGCTTGAGTATCAATCACACTTATTAACAGTGTAAGTAACAGTGTATTAAAAGTATTTTACGGTTAGTCCGTGTCAGGAATCCAATCAAATTTTGGCATGTTGCTATTTAGAAACAGGCTCAGCCTCACATTGAATCAGGTAATATACCTGTATATTATTATCAGTTATATATTTGTTTCATGATAATTTTTGCACCGCTATACCAGGGGTATCTTACCGTAACAAGGGTATCTTACCCATCTTAGCCCACCACACACTGTCTGAATGATCGGGCCAGTGCTGCTTCCTCCAGAAAGTTTTTAAAATCATTCTCACGTGTTTTAAGTCTTGTCATTTAAAACATTAGAGTAATTTTAAGCAATTTTAAAGCCCAAGACCTCTTAATGCAGTACTCCAAGCGCAGTGGATAGATCGTTTCTGTTGTGCACCATGCATACACAATTAAACTGCACAAACAAAACATCTCAGACACGCACAGGTGCACATCAATGGGGCTGTCATTGACAAGTCATCCTCGTAAAAATCATTTTGCTGCTCCTTAAGTAAGTAAAGTCTGTAGTTTTAATGGATATTTATGTATGTGTGTTGATGTCAAGAAATTCGGTGTATATACAGTAATAGGGGTGGGGGAGGGTACTCTTGAGGGGGCGCAAGTGAAATTAGACAAAATTGGGGAGGGGAGCAATGTCTGAAAAGGTTGAAATCCCCTGGTTTATGTGTACATAAGGGTATCTCCCAGCCAAACTTTTCCTGACAAAAGTCTCTGAATTCCCCACATTTCCGGGCAAAACAAAACTGCAGCTTGGGCTCCTTCCTTATGCTGAATTCCAGTAATGATATGAACCAGTCACTGCCAACATCATCCATCAAAGGCCCCTCATTTTACCCCTCAGAGGTAACTGATTGGACACCACATTTTCTGCAAGGGTTTAAGCAGAAGGCCTTATTTGTTTTAACGGAACACTCCAAGCCCATCTCTCTCTTTCTGAACCAAGATTTGTGAAAAATTATTTCTTTCCTTGTTACCAAACGGCGCCTGGGATATATCCTTAATTTCACTTGCATAGGGCCATTCTCCTCTGTTCCCAATATCATCGAGCAAGTGTCATTAATCATGACTTGAAAGGCGAAGCTCTGCTGCCGGTGCTGTGGTTCATCCCCGCTGGTGTAGTAACGTTTTTTTTTTTTGTCTGTTGGAGTGGTAATTAACCATTTCCTTAAATCCATTGTAGCTTGGATAAACTAAACATAAAATAATTTTAGAAAAAAAAAAAAAAAAAAAACAGCTTTCGCAAAGTTTTGCACTTACTGTACAAGTCTGAATGACCATGCTCAACCATTAACTAAATTATGCCACTGTGATAGTCAGCAGCGTGTATGTAATTGACTGGTTATGACCTTTTATGTCATGACATTAAGTATTTTTTTGGTCAACTTCTCTTAATATACAGTTTAATTATATTCATGGTAAAAAAAAAAAAAAAAATTCATAAAATAGCTTTTCAATAGCTTCCGGTGGCGGGGTGGTGTAATTATCAGAGGTGAGAAGTGACCTAGCTGGCCTGGGCCCCTACAAACCACCCCAAGCCCCCCGCCCCCCTCATTATCATGTTGGATAATATACATTAGGCTGTCAAAATGAATGTGTTAATTTTGCGATTTTTTTGTTTGATTGTTTGTTTTATTTCTTCATTTTTTTTTTCCATTTTTTTTTTTCCCTGACATCCTTCTGGCTACCTTAACAGCATATAATCATGCTAACATTCATTCAAGTCCTTTTAAACCATTCAAGTATGATAAGATGGAAAAGAGAAATCTCTACTGGTGTGCTATCAAAATCTCCTCATCTTTTTTCACTCAGCTGAAATGCCGCACTGAAAGCTGATTCACAGACAGCGTGTTCTTAATTCTCATGATGTACACTGGCCTCATTTAATTGAAACAATACATTTACTGACAAATATTGCATAGTAATTCCAGTTTGATCATTTATTTATTTATTTTGCACAGTAACAATATTATTTTATGTGGAGTAATTTATGATTTATTATTATTATTATTATTCTTATGATTATTTATTATTATTTTATTCCTCTGACAGTTTTTTTATGTCCATTGAAAAGAGTGCACATTTTAGGAACATGAACACATCTATTTCTTGTGAATATGCTTTGGATGTGTTGTGGTCATCTGTCTAAAACTGTGTAGAGGTAAGAGTTTCTGAATGGTTTGTTTCCATTAGTTATCATAGTGGCTTTGAAAAGAGATTCCCTCATGTTAGTGTGACACCTAACCTTACCTCCAAACCTGTCCCTAACCTTACCTGTATCACCACAATAAAAAATGCCATTCAGCATGCACACCATAAGTATTATTGTACCTAATAATTATTATTATTATTATTGGTTATTGTTATTATTTACTACATAGTAGTAGTAGTATAAAAATACACTTGAAGTGTGACTGCTAGATCAAATATCCACTCGCTTATGGAAAGTTCTCACAAAATAGTTGTTTAAATATTAGTTAAATATGTAATAAGGCTTTTTTGTTTGTCAAGTCAAGTCAAGTCACCTTTATTTATATAGCGCTTTAAACAAAAAAGATTGCGCAAAGCAACTGAACAACATCAATTAGGAAAAAAGTGTGTCAATAATGCAAAATAAAAGTTAAAGGCAGTTCGTCATTGAATTCAGTGATGTCATCATCCAGCTCAGTTCAGTTTACATAGTATCTGTGCAATAATTTGCAATCAAGTCAACGATATCACTGTAAATTAAGTGTCCCCAACTAAGCAAGCCCAGAGGCGACAGCGGCAAGGAACCAAAACTCCATCGGTGACATGGAGAAAAAAACCGGTGGGAGAAAGAAATCATTGTTTCCTGTGGTCTTGTCCCGTGGTGTCGTCTGAGACAGGTTTTACAGGGGGTATCTGGAGCTAACCAGCTAGTGGTCAGGGTCTCCGCTGTCTTCAGAGATCCTTCTTTCAGGCGCTGATCCACCATCTGGGTGGCTAGTACTGGATCGGGTGACTGCAGTGACCATCGGACTGGATTACAGACTGGATCTGGGGGATAACCAGACCTCGGCACTAACCAGCAGAAAAAGACATATATTAGCAGATCCATTCTTCAGCAAAGTAAACAATTGGTGCGGAGGGACTCAACTGGGAATGTTCCCGGTTCCTGGTGTACCTAATTTAATGCAGCCTAAAAATCCTTTAACGGATGGAATCAGAGTGTCTTAGTAATGTTATGTGTAAGCCAATAAGCAGATGGGATCTAGATTTAAACTGCAAGAGTGTGTCGCCTCCTGAATAAGTTAGGTAGGTTATTCCAGAGCTGGCGGGCGTAAATAGTGAGAATATCTGCCGCCCGCTGAGGTGATATTCTAGGTATTATCAAATTGCAGTGAGACTGCAGCGGACCTGGAGGACTATAATAAGTAACAAGAGCGTGTTAAATATGCAGGTGCTAAAACCATTCAGGGCTTAAAAACGTAATACGCAAGATTTTTTTTTAACGAAAATGATACGATGTTACTAGATAGCAGTGCAGTGTTGACACGGACCGGGCTAATATGGTCATACTTCCTGGTTCTAGTAAGAACTCTAGCTGCTGGCATTTTGGACTAACTGGAGTTTGTTTACTAAGCATGCAGAACAACCACCCAATAGAGCATTACAATAGTCTAACCTTGAGGTCATAAACGCATGGATTAACATTTCTGCATTTTTTTTTTTTTTTATATGCAGTTTGTTTGTTTTGTTTTTTAGGATTTAGTTGGATGCACTTTAATTGGATTTCTTCATTTTTTTCTAACTTTGGCACATTTTTTCGCGACGGATTTCCTCATTTGGCCTTCAGGGTCACATTAAATGTGTAGTGTGTTAAACTGAAAACTGAAATGAGCCATAATAACAAAACCTGTCTGAATAAGTCCCCCATATTTAAACAGACTATTTTTCCCCAACAAATTCAATATCTTTGTTTAAGAACCCCTGGGCAATTAGAAGATGTTTTCATGGCATATGTCTTGTTTGAATGAAGAAAAAAAAAAAAAAAAAAATTCTTATTAAAATGCTGTGGAAAAAAAAAAGCATAAGTTAGATCATTGTGATACCTTAATTATACACTTTATTATATATATAAATATGAGCAAAACAAAATTAGTCATTATTATTTAAAAGAAAAATTTACAATTAAACATACCAGAATATAACTTTTCATAATGGGCAAATAAATATTGTTCAAATGATACTGAATCTTGACAACATTTATGTTGAAAATCATTAGAAAAAGTGGGACATTTTGTGAAAACATGCTACAAGATTTATCAAAAAACATCGAAAGATTTTCTGTCACACATGAGGCACATTTGTATGCCTTTAATCTGTGCTGTTGTTTCTAAAGATCTGACCGCAGGTTTCAGGAAGTCTTGGGCTTGAACACACAGTCTGTGTCTTTACCTGGTTTCTGGTCATCATTTAGTCAGTATGGAGCTCAGTCAACTTCCTCTTGTGCTCTGTGAGTATTATTCTATCTATGTATTTCTTGTACTTTAATTATATGTTGATTACTATTATAGTTATAAAAAGGATCAAGTTATTTAGTGTTTCTGGTTTTTTTTTTTTATTTTTATTTTCCTTTCTCGCTGCTCTCGTGAGTTTCAAACCCAGATCTATCCAAGATATACTGTAAGAGTGAGAGATGATTTTGAGACAGGAAGTGTGCACTTAGTGCTGTTTGACAAGAGAAATGTACTCTGTTGTGGTTTGTAGATCAGTGTGTTTTCACATATTCACTCGGAGTAACAGTTAGTAAGAGTTTATCTTTGTTCTCGTTCCCTGAACAGTTCTCTGCGGTGACCAGATCTATAAAATACCAGTCAGATGTTTTAATGTTTATCTGGACTCATATGCAACCCCCCCTCACAATATCTTGATATTTTTTAATCTTTATAAACATTTATTTACTTTCTTTATTAAGAAAATTTTCAAGTTCCTTGAAAACTGAAATAAACTTTCAAAACTCAGAAAGAACACATTGTTTGTGGAGTTTTGTTTATCTCTCTCGCTGTTGACACAAATATGTTTAATTGGATTATACCCATACAGATGCCATTAGCTCTAGACCAGTTATAAGATGCTGTAAAATGCACAGTTGACCATGTTCGACACTGTAATGAGTTTTCTCTTTGTGTTTTAGTGCTGATTTCAAACATCCACTCTGAACAAACTGAAGGTGAGTGAATTTGATTCATGTATTCCCATCACATACGAGTGATTCTACAGTAACTGTTACAAACCAACTTAATTATGATTATAAATGACTTTAAACAAGTTGAATTATTCATGTGACAATTCTAAGGTGTGACAAAAAAAAAAAAAAACATAAAAAAAACATAAGTCAAATCAAAACAACAGATATATTTATTACATTCACTCTGTAATGATTTAGATTTACAGAGAGAAACAAGATCTTCTCTTGGAAAGCTTATGTTTCCAAATTCCCATTGATTGTATATTGACAGGTCTTTTATAAATGACTATAACAGTTATAGAGAACAACACTTCAGTCTCATCTGATTTATGTTTTAAAATCAAGTGACTGTGTTCATCCAGACAGTAAAAGCAGCAGCACATTATTTTCATTGTGAATTGTTGTTGTACAGAAAGACCAAAAGCCAAAGTGAGCATTAAACCTGATCAACATGTATTCAGAGGAGAGAAGGTCACTCTCAGATGTGACATTGATGGTGAAGGAGTCAATAGCTGGAAGTACAGCTGGTATAAAGACGGTTCAGTCAGTGTTTTCAGTGAACTACAGGAACACACATTCAGTTCTGTTACTGAGTCTGATGCAGGTAAATACTCCTGGTAGGAGCAGCAGAGAGGAAGGATCACGCAGCTCACAACACAGTGATGCAGTTGCACTGGGGGGGGGGACAGTATCAGGTGAGTTTGATCATCTCTTCATAAACACAAACAAGTTTTAACATGTTAATGAGGTGATATCTCTATTTCAGATAGACCCAGAGCAGTTTTAAGTGGTTCTCCACAGAAGTGGTTGACCTGAAGGAGATCCAGTGACTCTGATCTGTGAGGTTAAAGACTCCTCTACAGGCTGGACATTCAGCTGGTGCACTGTTTCATCACGTAAGATATAATGTGCTTCATGTGGTAACATCTGGATGAAGTGGTTTCATAAAATATATTAGATTTTAAGATTAAAATATATTATATATTATATTATATATTATACTCAATACCAGATATAACTGATTAACTGTTTTTGACAGAATTTTCTATCTTGCACATAATGGTGTTGGTTCTCTGCATTTTTTGTTCTTTTTGTGTTATGCTTTTTGATCTACTGCCCATCAAATAACACAGGTGTGTTTATAAGAAGAGCCATATTTCCATACTTTATATTTCCTGTAATAAATTCTGCATGTGGTACTGTAAGTGTCTTGCTCATTGCTTGCACAGCTTGCTCACAGCAGAACAAACTTCTGGACAGTTTCAGGTTTCACTTGTCTTTTGTCCAAACATCTGCATGTTTTTGCCTTCATCTTCTGGGGTTTTTACTAAAGGTGAGTTTTGTAGTTCATACCTTTAGAAAAAAAGAGATTACTAAAGCACAATAGTAAGATTTATTCTTTGTATTATGCAGGAGTTTTTCATCACTGACTTAAGATTACTGTGTTGATATGCTGTGTTTGTTTATTCTCTCTTGATGTGATTCGTCCTCACCATCACCACACAGTTTTTTGTTCATGTCATCTATATCCAAATTGATTACTATGTTCCAGGATTTGATAGTGAGATAATCACTTGCTGTGCTCTTTATATTCTGAGACCTGTTATGTATCTTACAGGTTATGTATTAGAATGTAAAGTTTTCTTCGTTTTTTTTTTTCCCCAAAGGAGAACATTAAAAAAACATAGTGATGATCATGAAATAAATGGATAATTCACCTAAAAATAATTACATTACTCAAGCCAGGCCATCCAAGATGTAGTACAGAAGAAGAAGATTTTTAGCTGAAACTGTGAGACTGGGTGATTCACTGGGTTAAAGTTACTTACCATCACTCTTTTTGTGTGTTAAAGTCCCATGAAATCAAAATAAAGTTTTTTTGTCTTTTAGTATGAGGAATATGTTACCCACTGCCTTTTTTGGCAGTGAGAAGAAGAAGAAGATTGGTGCACAGTACTGCAAGTGTGACTTCTCCTACGACAACATAAAAAACTGTCTCTGTTTTTTAAGACAAGCCTAGATCAGAATTAATGCTAGATTTCTTCTTACCGCATATATTTCTGGCGCTCTCGTCCTCTGCTTACGGAAATTCACTAGATATGTTGCTTTTGCTATGATAAACACAGGTTGCGCCGCTGTTTTCATGTGGGTGCTGTAGTGCAGCTTACACGAGTCTTCTTAAATATGCTGAATAATTGGTCGCCTTCATTATACTTTTAATGATAGCCAACATTACAGCCCTGGCGCATGCCAATGCAGCTCACTCAGTGAACGTGTATGGGTTCGATAAGGTATGCAACTAAAACGCAGTAGTTTTCTTGCATGCTACCATTTTTAATGCACCTTGAAAGTTACACGGAGACGTGACATGTAGCCAAGTATGGTGACCCATATTCTTTGGAATTAGTGCTCTGCATTTATCCCCATCCAAAGGTGGGTCACAGCAGTGAACACACACCCGGAGCAGTGGGCAGCAATTTATGCTGCGGTGCTCGGGGAGCAGTTGGGGGTCACACAGCTTGCTTCAAGGGCACCTCAGTCGTGGTATTGAAGGTGGGAGGAGAGAGCGCTGTACATTCACTCCCCCCACCAACTATCTCTGATTGGTATTGAGACTCACAACCTTGCAACCTTAGGGTTGATGAGTCCGACCTCTAACCCACGATTCTCCACGGACCTTCCCCTTGATGTTGTACAGTCTGACACTAATGACAACCTTATGGTCTCGTGTAGCCTTCAGGTAGCAGGTCTGAGAATCTATAGCAGCTTTCATTGGGCCAAGGCCCGCCACATGAGGCCATTTGAGGCCGACATGTCCAAACAACCAATCCCCATTTCGTTTCATTCACAGAAGCGTCACGTTTGAGGTCGTGGAAATGTCGCCACAATTACAGACTGTTGTGTAAAATCTCTCTGACATATTTTAAAGATTCTATACCGTGAACTTTAACATAATTTAAACATACTTTTGAAAATCCAGTGTTTAATGGATCCTGCTAATCGCTCGTCCTCAAGTTGTACACTCACGGCGGCTTTCTTATTTCATGAGGGGAGGTTTGGCCGCCACCCCAAAATAAAAATTTTGTCATTAATCGCTTTACTACCCATGTCGATTCAAACACCCATAATAAGCTCTCGTTCGTATTTGGAAAACACAATTAAAGATAATTTGGGATGAAAATCGCGGGGAGGCTTGTGACTTGTCCCATAGACTCCAAGTAAGGTAAACACTGTCAAGTATAGGAAAACGTATGAAAAGCATTGTCAGGAATAGTCCATCTGCCATCAGTGATTTAAACATAACGGTTAGAAGCGACGAGAATACTGTTTGAAGCGAAGAAAACAAAAATAACGATCTTTAGTCAAAAATTCCTTTGTCAACCAGCTCCTCTGTGTCTCTCCACATCACTGTATGCTGCGATACATCTCACGGTTGTATCGCAAGCCACGGCTCACAAGGATGCAACGTGTTTCTACGTGATATTTATGTTTTGATTTGAAAGTAAAACAGCACATCCTAGGTGACGTGGCTCAGACACAGAAGCAGCATAGGACATGTTTGAGGTGATTTGGAGCAGAATACAGAGGAGAGGGGAATTGTTGAATAATATACATTTATTGTTGTTACTTACAAGATCAATGTAAGTTTTGTCACTCATAATGTTATGGATGTTATGGTTGAAACACTGAAGGCAGATGGGACTCTATTCAAATTTTTCATTTTGGTGGGGTGGAGTATCCTTTTAATTCTCTGATGTACACTGCGGTCTCATTTATTGAAACAATACATTTATTGACAAATATTGCATTAGTAGATTCCAGTTGATTATTTGATTTTATTTTGCACAGTAACAATATGTTATTTTATGTGGAGTAATATTTCTTTTTCCTTTTTTTTATTCCTCTGACAGTTTTTCTATGTCCATGAAAAGAAGTGCACGTTTTAGGAACATGACCACATCTCTTTCTTGGAATATGTCTGTTGGATGTGTTGTGGTCTTCTGTCTAAATAATGTTGTAGAGGTAATAAGTTGAGAATGGTGTTGTGCATCATTAGTTATCATAGTGACTTAGAAAAGAGATTCCTCTATGTTAAGCGTGACACCACAACCATACCTCCAAACCTGTCAACTAACCTTACTGTATCCCACCACAATAGGAAAAATGCTATTTCAGCATGCACACCATAAGTAATATTTGTACTCCTAACAACTATGCCTTATTATGTATTATTATATTACTTACATACTGTAGTAGTAGTCAGTAGTCTTACAAATACAACCTGAAGTGTGATCACTAGATAAATATCCACTTGCATATGGGAAGGTTCTCACAAATATAGTTGTGTTAACTATAAGAAGAAAGATGTAATGAAAGGATCTTTTTTATTTTTTTAGGATTTTAGTTGGCATGCAGTTTAATTGGATTCTCTTCATTTTTTCTATTCTTTGGCACCAATTTGTCGACACAAATTTCACAGGCACTGTGGCCTCTCTAGAGATCTAGGTAAGTTGAGATTAAATAGTGATAGGGTGTTAAACCTGAAAACTGTAATGGAGCCATAATAAACAAAAAACCAGTCTGAATAAAATCCCCATTAGTTTAAACAGACTACATTTTTTTTCAACATTTTCGAAAGGTTTCAACATGTGTTTTAGAAACCATGGGCGCAATAGATAGCAGTGTCATGGCATATGTCTGTTTAGAATCCATCAAAAGTTGATTGATTTAACTAATTTCCATTCCAAAAGTGAAACTTGTATATTATATTCATTCATTACACACAGACTGATATATTTCAAATGTTTATTTCTTTTAATTTTGATGATTATAACTGACAATGAAGGAAAATTCAGTATCTCAGAAAATTAGAATATTACTTAAGACAATACAAAGAAAGGATTTTTAGAAATCTTGGCCAACTGAAAAGTATGAAACATGAAAAGTATGAGCATGTACGGCTCACCAATACTTAGTTGGGGCTCCTTAGCCTGAATTACTGCAGAAAGCGCAATGCGGCGTGATATCCGAAGGTCGATCAGTTGGTGGCACTAGCTTCAGGTGTTATGAGAGGCCCGGTTGCTTTGAGTAGTGGCCTTCAGCATCTTCTGCATTCTTGGGTCTGACATATGGCATCTTCCTCTTCATAAAACCCCATAGGATTTTTCTGGCCAATAAGAAAACAGGGATACTATGGTCCTTAAACCAGGTACTGGCCAGCTTGGCTGCACTGTGTGCAGGTGCCAAGTCTTGTTGGAAAATGAAATCTGCATCTGGCCATAAAGTTGGTCAGCAGCAGGAAGCATTAGTGGTCTAAAACTTCAAAACCCTCCCCCACTCAGCTGGTATGGTGTAGCCTCGACAGCTGTGCTCTTGACCTTGGACCTCAGAAAACACAAAGTGGCCCCAACACCAGCAGATGACATGGCACAAGCTGCACACGTAGAGCACCGAAACCATCACTGACTGTGAAAATTGTACACTGGAACAAGCTCACTCAAAGTCAGGCAGTTGCGTAGTCCGAGGAGGATACGACTGTGCCTTAGCACCAACTGCTCTTCTCTCTTCAGACTCTGGGGACCCCGATTTCACAAAAGGAAATGCAAAATTTACTTGCCCATCAGAGCCAACATAACTTTGGACTACTCAGCAGCAGTTCAGTCACTTTTTGTCATTTTAGATGACTATCTGATGCTGTTTGTTGTTCAATGCGAGTGGCTTGACACAAGGAATACCCGCGGACAGCTGAAAAACCCCACATGTCTTTGTTCTTGCCATATGTCTGTGTGTAGTGGTTATTGAAGCACTGACTCCAGCTGCAGTCCACACTCTTTGTGAATCTCCCCCACATTTTTTGAATGGGTTTTGTGTTTCACAATCCCCTCCAGGGTGCGGTTATCCCCTATTGCTTGTACACTACTTTTTTTCTACATCATCTTTTCCTTCCTTTGCCTCTCTATTAATGTGCTTGGACACAGAGCTCTGAGAACAGCCAGCCTCGTTTGCAATGACCTTTTGTGTCTTGCCCTCCTTGTGCAAGGTATCAATGGTGCGTCTTTTGGGACAACTGTCAATTCAGCAGTCTTTCCCCATGAATTGTGTAGCCTACAGGAACTAGACTGAGAGACCATTTAAAGGCCTTGCAGGTGTTTGAGTTAATTAGGTGATTTAGAGTGTGGCACCAGGTGTCTTCAATATTGAAACTTTTTTACAATATTCTAATTTTCTGAGATACTGAATTTGGGATTTTACTTAGTTGTCAGTATAAACATACAAAATTAAAAGAAATAAACATTTGAAATGTATCAGTCTGTGAGTAATAAATGAATATAATATACAAGTTTCCACTTTTTGAATAGAATTAGTGAAATAAATCAACTTTCAATAATATTCTAATTCTATGACCAAGCACCTATATATATATAAAAATTATTATTATTATTATTATTATTAAAATCGCTGTAATGCTGTTGGAAAAAGCAGAAGTTAGAGCATTTTGTTTATCTTATTTTTTTTTTTTTATTATATTATAAATTAGTAATTTTTTTATTTATTATTTAAAATGAAATCTTTATATATACAGATCTAATTTAAACATTTATTTTATATGAACATGTTGTAATGGCTTTCTTTTGGGAAAGTCTGTTCAGCTCTATACTCCAAAAAAAAACTAGTTTTAGCAAAAACTTGATCATAAAACTGTAATAAAGAAAATACAGGGTAGCTGCATACGCCTTATTGGCCTGCCGTGGACCCCCATTTTGATTCGAAAACAAGGCTGTGAGGGATAGCAGTGAAGCAGCGTTCACTATGGCATACTTGTTGTGTAACCGGTTGGGATGTCAGTCGTTTAGCCGTCAAAAATAAAGAGAGAATACATAATTTCACACTGCAAAGGTAATTTGAGGGTGTTTTGTTTCTGTTTACACTCTCTTGTTGCACAGAACAGTGTTGTATAAGAAAACTTAAAAAACAAAAAATGCAAGAAGTACACTTTCACCTCCTCCCATTCATCTTTGTTGAAATGGATACGTTTCAGGTGGTAATCCACCTATTAACCATTTACAAAAAAAAACACACACAAGGTAAAACCACTAATCCCACATTTGCCAACAATCTGATAGTAGTACTCGTGCGGTCTTTTTTAGAGTGTAGTTCCCCTGCTGCATTTGTCAAATATGAACAGTTTTGAAAGCTGTCTCTTGTTTGGGCATGTTGATCTCTGAGAAGACCGTGGACAGGTGTCTGCTGTTAAGGTCACCACCTTTCCTGTCAGGTGAGCGCTCCTAGGTGAGGGGCACATGATGATTAATTATTAAGCCCCACAGGCGAAAACAATTTGTTTCCACGTGAGTTTTTATAATCTGCAGCAGCAAACGGCCTCTAAGTTTTATTGACCTCTTTGCATAGCTTTGGTTTCTGAATGGTTTGTTTTGCAGTTCATGTCAAGCAGCCCTAACTTTTCAAAAGTCTTTAACTCTAGAAACAGACCGCTTAAAAAAGCTGGTGACTGTGATGCTCTTGCGCCGTAGACGATGTCCAAGTGATGCTGCTTTGGTCCTGGTTCCCTTTACAAGGTGTAGTGATCTTCTTGTTGTAATTTCTCAGACTTCTCTAGAAATCATGTTATTCTGGTTTAATACAACTGTTGCGTTGGAGCATGGTTGTGTAGGAAGAGGCAGTGTAGGGGGGCTCTTCAAAGGACCACAGTCTGCTGGGGGTACACTGGTAGGATAAAATACGACCATACAAGGTAAGTTGCAGAACTCTGTGGTGACAAGTTTTTTTGTTTGGTTACTGCGCGGTTAATAATTTAAACATGTAGATGATGTCGGACTGATGCTTTTAGGTTTGCCCTCAGCATTCTCTTCAAATTCACCACAGGGGCAATGGGACAGGGACTAAGGCAGTAAACGATTGAGGGATAATTCTCTCGCATGGCATTTTACTATATAGGTACTATTATTTGGTGGTTTGCTTTGGAAAACCCATACTGTGCTGATTGGCTTTTGGCTTTGGTCCTAATGTTCTTGATTGGCACATGCCATGTTTGAGGGCAAGAGGGGTTTTACTTTTTCTGGGTGGTACAGATGTATGTTCCATTTTTAGGGATTGAGCCAGTGTGTAGAAATCTAGTCCCAGTAGAACATGGTTACAGTGCCCAAAATCATGCTTTACTACACAAGTGCGTTGGGTGTCTCGGATAGTAATTAGGTAATTAGGAATGAAGTTAATCGGGTAATAGTAATCGGTAAATTGGTGACAATCTACTTAATACATCTGGGTAATAAGATATATTATACTAAGTAACTTGCGGAGGAAAGCGGTTAAACTGTTTTTGGGAGAATTAGGTCCAATATGTTTTGTTTTTTTTTTTGTTTGCTTTTTTTAAATCCCCAAAGCAGCTATCCGCATAACCTGTTTTATTCCCCAAGAGTACTTATATAAATTAAATATATTTACAACATTAAAAGATCAGAAAAAAAACTACTTAAGACCATATCTACATGTCACCACAAACCACTTGCAATTGTAGAATAAACGCGGTTACTAGAAACACCTGGTATTTAGTATGAACGAACAAACAAACAAACATACAAACAAGGTCCAAAAATGAACTAAGGACCAAAACTTGAACTTATCATGAAGCGTCCTGAACATGGAGGGTGTAGAAATTTCCTTACAACAACTCAAAATACCTTCATGTTGTAAGGCGTCTCGTTCTTTCGCATCGAGCGAAAAGATCGGGCCCTAACACTATAGCCTGCTTCGTTTCTCTTCACTGTAAACCACAATTATCATGGACATCAAACACTACAGTTCAACACTTTGAATTGGCTATTAGGCTAATGTTAGCAGCACATACAACGTACGTAAACGTTAGGTCATTTGGCAACATTAGCTCTATTGTGATCTTCTATGCAGTTATGCTAACTAACTAACCGCACAAGAAAGTCGAAAAGTAACTTTTTACCTTCACATCCGTGATATAACCTTTGATCCAGTTGCTGTAACCCTTCAGGAGGATAGACCTGGGGCATTTTTGATCCTTCTTCCGCCCGGAACCTCCCACAACATTGAGTTTAAGAGGAGAACGATATGAACAGGTTCGTAGTCCACACAGCATGTTTTAGTTGTCAGTTATAAAAAAGAAATAAACATTTGAAATGTATCAGTCTGTGAGTAATAAATGAATATAATATACAAGTTTCACTTTTTGAATAGAATTAGTGAAATAAATCAACTTTTCAATAATATTCTAATTATATGACCAGCACCTATATATATATAAAATTATTATTATTATTATTATTATTAAAATGCTGTTGGAATCAACTTTT
>NC_056599.1:9370889-9607306 GCF_018340385.1 Cyprinus carpio | reverse complement strand
GATTTGTTTGATTTTTTATTGGGCTTTTCCCCCCCCCCCACCTTGTGTGCCTGTGTTTGTGGCCCTGCCGCTTCACCCCACTCTCCCGCCCGCCCAGCCCCTTCGTTGTCCACCCACGTGTTTTTTTGTTTTCTCCCTCGCCCTTTTTTTCCCTTTTTTTGTTTGGTTGTGTTGTTTATTTTTTGCATTTTGTTTTTTTGTTTTTGATTTTAATTGATTATTATTAAGCCACAGGGAAAAATTTGTTTCCACGTGAGTTTAATATCTGCAGCAGCAGCAAAAAACACAGGCTGAAGTTTTATGACTCTTTTCTCGTTTTGGTCTGAATGGTTTGTTTTGCGTATGTAAGCAGATAACTTTCAAAGTCTTAACTCTAGAAAACAGACCCGCTTAAAAGATGTGTGTGATGCGCTCTGCGCTAGCAGATGCCAAGTGATGCTCTTTGGTCTGGTTCCATTTCCAGGTGTAGTGAATCTTCGGGTGTAATTATCAGACCTCCATAGAAATACATGTTCTTCTGGTAATACAGTTGCGTAGGAGCATGGGGGGTGTAGGAAGAGGCAGTGTAGGGTGCTCTTCAAAGGAAACAGTCTGCTGGGGTAACTGGTAGGATAAAATGAGACCCTAAGGTAAGTTGCCGAAACTATGTGGTGACAAGTTTTTTTTTGTTGGTACTGGCGGTTAATAAGTTAAACATGTGGCTGCTGCTACTGATGCTTTAGGTTTTCCCTCAGATTCTACTTCAAATTCACACAGGGCAATGGGACAGGGATGGGCAGTAAACATTAGGGGAATAATTCCTCACTTGTGCCTTATACTATATGGGTACATGTAGTTGGTGGTTTTACGTTGGAAACCCATACTGTGCTGATTGCTTTGGCTCTAGTCCCTAATGTTTGATGGCACATGCCATGTTGGGGGGGAAGGCAAGGAGGGGTTTTGACTTTCTTGGGTTGGTACAGTTGATGTTCCATTTGGGATGAGCCAGGGTGTAAAGTAGTCCCAGTAAAATGGTTACAGTCCCCAATAATGCTTTACAAGTGCATGGGTGTCTCGGATAGTAATAGGTAATTAGTAATAGTAATCGGTAATAGTAATCGGTAATTAGTTACAATCTACTATTACATCTGTGTAATAAGATGAGTTATAAGTACTTGGGAAACGGTTAAGCTGTTTGGGAAAGCGGTCATTGTTTTGTTTTTTTGTTTGCTTTTAATCCAAACAGCTATCAGGCCTAACCGTTTTATTCCCCCAGATTATATAAATAAATATATTTACAACATAAAGATCAGGAAAACATACTTAAGGCCCATATTATGTCACCCATAACAACTTGCATGTAGAATAACGCGGCTTATAGAAACACCTGGTTTAGTATGAACGAACAAACAAACAAAAATACAAACAAGGTCAAACATGAACTAAGGACCAAAACTGAACTTACATGACGCGCATGAACATGGAGGGTTGTAGAAAATTTCTTACAAAACTCAAAATACCTTTCCTGGTGGTAACGGCGCCTCGTTCTATTCGCATCGAGCGAAAAGACAGGGCCCTAACACGATTAGCGCTTCGTTTCTCTTCACTGTAAAACCACAATTATCATGGACATCAAACACTACAGTTAAAAACTTGAATGGCTATTAGGCTACATGTTAGCAGGACATACAATGCAGTACGTCACCGTAGGTAATTTGGCAACATTAGCTCTTATGTGATTCTTGCCAGTATGCTAAGCTAAGCTAACCTCACAAGAAGTCGAAAAACAGTAAACTTCGTTACCTTCAACGTGGATATAACCCTCATATCCAGTTGCTGTAACCCGCAGGGGATAGACCTGGGATTTGTGATCCATCGTCGCCCATGGACTCAACACATTGAGCGTAGAGGAGGAAGATATGGACATGGTCGTAGTCCACACACATGATTTAATTGTTGTTATTTCCTGTTTACCCTCACAGCCTCGTTTTCGAATCAAAATGGTGGCGGGCTGAATAAGGCATATGCAGGTAAAAAAAAAAAAATTCCCACTACACATTTTCCACATCACTTCCTGTTTAAAATGGCTGCCCACAGGAAATGCCCAAACAGGTGCAACTCATTCCATTTATCACATGGGTGTGCAAAAATCTAAAATATATGAAACAACTAATAGACCATAATGAAGACATTATGTAACAATAATATTCAGTCTTAGTAACTTCATGAACACCCAGAGTTGTTTTATTGTATTTTGTTGTGTGCTCTAATCCAAGGATAAATGCATGTACTCTGCTCATCCTTTTGACTTTTGAATCAATTCAGTTTTGTTCTCACACAGAGGCAGAACATTTAGTAGTGTGGGAGGATCGAAATCATGTAATCACTCATTGCTAAAAATAATCACTTTAAGTAATTTTAAATGTTCTTGATTTAACAATTTAAAAATATATATATAAATATTTGTATTAATGCAACAGGACATAAACATCTAATAGTTTTACAATATTCTATAGTAGTTTATAAAAATGGTCTATTTAAGAATAACAAAATACAAATGTACAAATTTTTTTGTCATCATAGTTTCATGAATAAGTGCAACCATTTGATGTCTGTGTTCTAGTGCATCCCTTCATATGATCATGTACATGTCTGGAGCAGTGGTCTTGTTTTGTTGAACTCTGGGCTCTGACAGCAGAACTCTTTTTGGAAACATGTAAGTTTGTCACATTGTCTGGAGGTCTGGACTACATTTACAATATTACATTATTATAAAAAACTTACACTTTTATTTGCAAATGTCCAATTCTTCTTTTATTCCTCAGTTAATTCTTTTATTTACTGCTTAGGGAACGGGGAGCGTATCTTTAGGATCTAAGAATCATTGTCTTCCCCTGTGAATGTGTTTTGGCTTTATATTGGTAATTAACTTCGTTCTTTCTAAGTATTTAGAATCTCTTTAATTTTTTTAATGGAAGACTCAGCTTTTTTTTTTTTTTTTTTTTTGCTAAATATTTTGACATCTAAATATTACAATAAGGTAACATGGCATTTAATTTTGCTCTCTCTCTTTTCTTATGCATCCTGTCATTTATGAACGATTAGGCGCTGGAGCATAATTATCCATTGGTTATTCCTTAGATCAGCTGTTCATTTCTCTAGCATAAGAAGAAACGTATTGTAGAATGACATAGTTTGATGAAAAGTTCTTGCCGGGAACTTTTTGACAGTAACTAAAAACACTGCAGTTTCCAACCGAAATGAACACGAAAGGGTGGTAAAACAGGTGCAAGCAGCTTCCAAAAGTTTAAACAACTGAGCTCCAAAAGGTGCGACTGTTCAGCCATTATATGGGGGCTTGGGATCTCAGCCAGCGGGCACTGCAATCTGGATGCAGGAATCCTTGGTTTCGATACCTGTCAAACACATGACCTCACGATGAAAAGCTGAAAGATGAGAGATCAAAAAAACAAGCATTTAATGGCATGATATGTAAGCGTTTTTACGGGCACATATGCTTTGGCTTACTCAGCAAGCGTCGGGACTGGGGGTAAACCAGCTGCTTACCAGGGCCTCAAAGGAGAGAGGCCCCTTGAAAAAGTCTGGAATATACTCTATTTTAGATGGCAGATTTTCGGGGGGGGGGGGGGGGGGGGTTCAGGGCTTTTTTGCTGCCGATGCTTTTAGGTTTTCCCTCAAATTGTCAAAAATTCTGACAGGGCAATGGGACAGAGACCATTTGTAAAAACATTTGGGATATCCAATCACTTGGGCATTTTGCTATATTGTGTACTATATTTGGTGGTTTTACGCTGGACAATCGATACTGTGCTTATTGGGTATGGCGTGGTAGTCCTAATGTTCTTGATGGCACATGCCTGTTTGAGGCAAAGGGTTTTACTATCGCTATGTTATACAACGTGAAGTTCCATTTTTAGGTAGTTAGCCAGTGTGTAAAACTAGTCCCAGCAACTGGTTACAAGTGCCCCAATCTGCTTTACAAGGTGCATTGGGTGTCACGGAATTCAATTGGGACCTATGAAGACAGCTCACTATAAACAAAGCAACAAACCGTTATAACAAAGCCATTATTAAACTAACCCTAACCCCCATTCAAGACAAGGTGTACAAAATAACAGGCGTTTTTTTTTTTACACCTTTGTTAAGTTACACACTTACGATTATAGCAAGGTGAAGGGTAAGCTACTTAAAAAAAATAAAAATAGGGCTCGGGATCTGTGAAACGCCCTGTTTATACTATCGGGTACGTATTTTCAGGACAGGTGTGTAGATGCGATTATACCTATTTTAAAACGTCCAAGGCTATTAAAAGTTTTTAGGCACTCAACAGACATTTAAGTCGGCAGTGATGTACAAATTAACATCACATAAAATGCACCCTATATCGTTCATCTGGTCACTCAGGTGATATTTCACCAGAAGTATGTAAAGCACATGTACATGGCAGTATGGTATTCTCATCGTGCACAAAATTAATTATCAGGTTACATCCTCGGCATGAGATGTGCCTGGATATTGGCCTGATCGATCTTAGTATAGTATGCTAACGAGATTGTAGATGCTTGTATTTCTTGTATTGAATCAGAGAGCGACAGTCAAAGACATCATCCAAAGGGTGCTGTTAAAAATTTGTCAGTGATATGCTGCTGATGGCTGTCATGTCAAATTGCAGAGTACAGAAAGGAGATGCTAATTTCTGGGCCCCGAAATAGCGACCACATCACTGATGATATCTGAACTGTTCTCTTTAAACAAGACTAGCAACATCAAAAACTCAGAAAGCCGGTGAGCAAATAGGCCAAACCTCACACGTGAATGCTACAACTTAAGATAACGTAGAAGCGGTACTAATGTTTTCCGTGTCTCCACTCAGCCCTGAGGGATCAGGATACCTTGTCGAGAGACCGCTTACTACAAAGCGACTGCCATATTTTAAGCACTCTGATCCAACCTATGTAAGGCTGTTTGTTGTGCACATATACTAATGCATGAACGTGTAATTGGCTCGATTTCACTTGGTTAGCGTCTCCTTGCGTTTGTTTGGATGCGCGAGTTATTTGCATATATGTGCCCAGACAGCAGTAACGTTCCTTACATGCTGACAGAACTGCATGCGTGGTGGCCCCGGTGGATGTTATAACTGGCCCCAAAGGAAGCAATTCCTCGAGCAAAAAAAAACCCTTACCTACTCTACTGCCTGCAGAAGCAGCAATGGTAGCAGATCTGTTGTAGCTCAAGACCAAAGGTCATTAAAACATCTATGTATGACGCGAATACTACCATGCCCTAAACTACTAATGCAGAGTTGTCATCGAACCCACTGAACGGATTTTGAATTGATAGTCATTCAACAGAATCCAGCGTAACATCTTTTCATTGTCGTAGCCTCTGAACTTCATAAGTTCTTCTGCCGTAATTAACAAAAGATACAAGAATATTGCGTCTCCTGAACTTGAATCGCTAACATATTTTGACCCCACACATGAACCTTGCTTTAATATAATCGTTGCGCCCTTAATAATTATTTCAAATAAAAGCACTGAGTCATGACCTATATACATGATGCAATCAGTTTATCTTTTCTCGTTTGAACTTACATATGCCAAAATTATTAAACTTGCACTTTGCAAATTTTTAGTGCCGATTTTCGCAGACTGTGTCATGTGTTTGAACTCAGTTGTCTCACCTGCATTGGAATTTTATCTTGAACTCTGTTTACACACTGCTATGTGAGCTAGAACTGAGATAATGAAAAACAGTCGTTGAGTGTGCAGTTTTCTTTAATTCGTTTTTTATTAATAACACAATCTATACACGGACGAGTACTTTTATTCCACTATTGCCAGAGTGTACATACCTTGTACTTTAAAAATGTCATTAAATAAAAACACATTGTTTTCAATTTGAGTGACTGGAATATAGAAATTAATTTGCATGTCACAATTGAAGCAGAAATCACCCTATCAGCCTCAATTGTTTAGAAATCAAAATTATTATAAGCCTGAATTTATCTTTACTAAAATAGTCATGGAACTGCATTCATTTGTCCAAATAGTGCTAATAATTTTTATACACAAATAAATTGCCATCCACTGCTTCTTTTTCCGAGAGAATGGCTGCTGGTACAGTGGGAGATTGGTTGTTTCCGTGACATGCTTTAGTTGTGTGTATCTGTGCCTCGATTTCAGTAGCCTTCATGGGAAAAAAGTTCTTGCTTTGCACTTTTTCTCATTATTTTTAGTTATTTTTAACGTAAAATTAACTTAACTAAAAGTTAACTAAGAGAAATAAGATGTCAATTTAACTTCGGCCAGATAAATTTAGAATTTTCCTTATTGATTATGTGTGCGTAAACATGAATTTGCACTGTATAAAAATAAACTCTTGTGGTAAGAACTTTTTAGAAAATTAAAATATTTTTCTTACTGAGAAAACACAGTAACTTTTCTAGTGCTCAGTTGTATGATCTTAAACAGTGCAGGGGAAAGTGACATCAATCTTCCGCATATTAATATGTTGTGGGAGATAATGGCGTCCATCGCAATTAACGAGGTCCCGATTGGTATGGCTAACAGAGTTGACGCCAAGATTTCACGGACACACCTCTTTGTACAGAAATTTCCAAAAGTTATTAGTATTGGGGTTTTTTTTAAATTAATGGTGGCTAGAATTAGCCGTAAATGACTATTTAGTGTTTTTATACAATAAAATGAATGCCAAATTATTACCAAAAAGAAAAAAGACAATAAAATATTTTTTATTACAACAATGTGCATACTGTGAACTGCGAAAAATGCAACGGCCTAATACGTGATAACAAGATAGCAGTGAAATCATCTGATATTCAGCAAATTTATAGACCACATTTTTGACAAAAAACATATGTATATTGCTTATGAGCTGTACAACATCTTGTAATTCATAACCACATGAGTTAATACATCAGTATTAAAAAACGTAAGAATATCAAAAATATATAGCTCATTTGCAATAACGGCAGAATAGACACAGTAAGCAGAGAGATAAAATTAATGGCAAAAGGCCCAAGACTTACCCTGCAATTATTAGAATCAATCGTATACAATCAGGATTATTTAATCATGTGAAAGCCTGTTGAAATAATCGCTGTGAAAAAACGGAATATGTGCATAAATAAACTATGACTTCACTTTCACTAAAAATCTCTTTGGTCACACTACAAAATGGTTTGAGGAATCGTAGCCTCAGGGCCCCCACAGCTGGCCCAAATGGGTGTCCTAACGCAGGATTGCTATTGGGTGTGAGTCCCTTGGCTATGACTTTTATTTAATAGTTGTCTATATTATATTGTTAGTATCAAGCACTCTCAGAAATCATGCAAAAGAAATTAAGCAGATTCAGTTTGACTATAAAATCACTTATGGTTTTATATTGTTATGCGGTTGTGATTTTGTCCCACCTTGTTTTTTGTTATATAAATATACAAAAAAATGTATAAGGGTGTTGCCTTACCTCCTCAAATGCTATTGAGATTTAACCTTCCAAAACACATTTCGAAAAAAAGTAGAAGAATTACATATGATTTCCAGTTATTTTAATAAATATCCAATGTAAAGTGTGCATATAGTTGACCCCCTAGATGACTTGTACCAGTTGTTTTTATGACTGTAAGTCATTCCCCTCAAATGCTATTGACGTTAGGAAAAAAAAGTGTATACCCAATATCGCATGTAACTTTAGAGACGGTCACTAAATTTGTGAATTTCTCTGCGCCGGATTGTGTCTTATCCACGGGCATAGATGCCCATCCATCAATTATGAGCGGTCAATGCAAACATGAGGGGAGAGCGGTCGCGAGCGCTGATGGGGGAATGGTGGTGCGGGGTTGTTGTTGTTGTTCTTCTTCTTCTTTTTTTTTTTTTTTTTTTTTTTTTTTTGGAGCAACTGGGATGGTGCCCCCTTGGGAGTAGGTGTGCCCCACAAACTGCATAACTCTGCGTATAGGGGAGCGGCGGTAGGCCTTGTGGCCCCATTGCTTGACCGGGAGCACTGAGAATTCCTGTAGGCTGGTCTGTTATTTTTGGCTGCGAGGGCCGTTGTGTATGCCACTGGGGTGAGATACGCTGTGGCTGCATCCACTCACAGCACCCCACTATTTTATTTATTATGTTTCGTGTCAGCTCTTCCGTATAAATACGGAATAGTCCCGTATATAAGGCATCAAAGACGCATCCGTATCTGTGTATTTTAACACTAGACCCAGTACAAACCCAAAGACCAGAAGTAGCACCACTCTCTAAGTTTATTTTAATTGAAAAATATAAATTTTCATTTCATTCATAGGCTATGATTGCCAGCAAAATTTTAGGTAAACAAGTGTTTATGCTTCATTGAACGATGTTTCATTGCCGTGAGTTGTTATGCTTTCAAATTTCATGCCATTTGTATGTATGCCAATACATACTTGTGCAGCTTTTTATTTTTTTTATTTATTTTTTTTTTAGAATAGTTTATTGTACACAAATAGGTTAAGCAAAACAAATGTTATTATTTCCAAAAACTTTTTAGGCAGGCATTATGGTACAAATATTTTGAGCTTCCCTTATTCTATCACTTATTTTCTTATAAATAATTATAATTGTCCCTTATTTTCCATTTCTGAAGTTAATTGGCAGCCCTTAATGATGAACGTTAATTATCTTTTAAACTCCCCGACAGAGGGCACCTTGCTAAAAAAAAAGTCAGTTGTTGAATAACTTATGTGAGCAAAAAATACAATGAATCACAAGGCTGTAGGGAACAGTTCACTATGCAGATGTAGGCTCATACTAATGAAGTTTTAATAACCAGTTATTTTAATATAAAATTTCACTTAAACATGGCAGGCAATGATATATTTATCATTATATTTATTGGCATCGAATAATTATCAGTATATAATAAATGATTGAATTTGATATTTTAATAGCATCTTAATAGCATATTAAAGTGTTTGTTTTTTTTTCTAGGGAGGAATTAAACGACTTAGCGAGAGGACCTTTGCGCACTGCCCTTCCATTCTTCTGTTTTGTGTCCGTGGATCTTTGCGGGTCGTGTCTTTTTCTTGCAGGACGCTGACTTTTACGGTACTAAATTAGTTAGTTTTTTAATCATTTAATCACCACAGTACCTTGTCTCCATTGGCAAGACGCATGATTTGTGTCGACTGCAAGTGACGTCGCAGGTAGCTGAGAGAGCAAGTGGCGATTGCAAGCGACTCTCGTATTCTAGGCTTCTTTTTTTCTTGTCTTCAACACCTGGCTACTGTTGTAAAATGTTGAGAGATTCAAAACAAAAAGTAATCAACAAACAGAACAAAATTAAAAATAAAAAAGACTGTTAGTGATGTCACTAGCGGAAGCGCAAGTGTCTGAGAGTGAAAGTCTGAGAATGCAAGTGCAAGTCTGCAGCCAGACCGTTCTCGAGGCAACAGCACGGTGTTTTGATATGCGCCTTTTTCATTCATAAAGTTTTCAAAACATTCATTCACTTCACACTCTATTGCGTGACTTTTAGAGGTCTCTGTATAATATTGCGTTGGATCCCTCCGGCTCATCTGTTATCTAGCAAATACCAGACTGTGCCAGCTTCAGCCGAATATTCAGGCAGAATTATTCCTGGTCCGTTATTCGTTTTTGAAGTCATTATCCGTGCCTTTCCTACTATGTATTCAGCTTCAAGCACAACCTCTAATTATTACATTACATATTTTAATTTTACATGCAGCATAGATAAAAGTCATAAAAAGTAACAGCTACACGCACAATATTGTAATCATAAAATTCACGTCGTAATTTCTAGAACTCCTGCATGCATTATGGTTAATGCATGCCAGAGTAGTCGATTAGGTCCGACAGCGCCGACTAGTGTTTGAAGCCGATCACTGGACTAGTTCATGCAAGCTCTAATTATATATATATGTCATCATCACACACATAAAATTAATACATGTAGCTTCTGATGATACATTGAGGTCTTTATGAAATTATCAGTCTGTGAAAGAAACTGAATATTTACAACATTACCTTTTAAGCACGGTTACGTTGTTAAAAATATTGATTTCAATATTGATGGTTTCAGTACTCTTTTGTTCCCCTCAATATCGATACACAATATTTGTTTTTGTTTTTTTTTTCTTTTACAGTGTAGGAATATTGTAAATAAGGCAATTTAATGAAAATATTGAGAAATTATACTATATTTCTCTTTTTGATCAACAGATCCTGGATGGGGCTGCGTGATGGTGTTCATGCAAATAATCTGGGCAGTTATGAAGTTTACAGATGAAGACTTTATTTATCTTCGTTTTATCAGGGTACAGTAATGATCATCTACTGAATCTTCTTTGTGAGTTTTCTGCGTGGCTTCCTTTCTCTCATATTATCACCTAAAACTTTTTAGCCCGTATATGAACAGTTTTATGTCCCCAAAGGTAAACTGATGTAATAATTCTGTTTGAACTTATATTAAATGTTTAAACTTGCATTAAAGCTTTCATCGGTTGTTCTGTGTATCTGTTTGGATCAGTTGGTTTGATTTAATGACCTCCTGAACACTATTACTAGAACATGATATTAAGAGGTAAGTGAAGGCAGTGCTTTAGTTTTATGAAAATGTTTTTTTTTTGAGAAATGTCAAAATCCATAAAGTACTGTTCTATACTTTACATGTCAGACATATGATCATGTATGCGTTATATTAGTCAGACGTCATTTTAGGTTTGAGTGGGGGGGGGATTGAATACAGAAATAGTTTGAACTGTCCAAATTCAGACTTGTTTTAATCAAAACTTATGAGCTGAATTAAATCTATATTTACCTGGAGCTTATTACAGTTATAATACGATTGCATTCCTACTTCTCGACACCAGTGATAAGGATATGTGGGTCTATATATATAAAAACACGATCTCTTCTTTTTCCGATAATGGAGATTCATACAGTTGGAGATTGTGAGATTCAGTGTCTTCCTTTAGAATCCTTTCTTCCTCCTTTGTGTGCTGATTTCAGCACAACATTCCGCCTTGGTGAGTATAACCTGTAAAATTGTCTCTTTATGAACCATTAATTTACATTTACATAATATGAACTGGTCCATATATGTTTCTGTCTTGTTCCTCAATCATTGGTCTTTCTCATTAAAAAAAAAGAAAAAGAACAACCCTTTAGGTTCCCAGTTCTGTGTGTGTTAAACTATCTAAAAGTTTAAATTTCATTTACAATAGTGGCATATGTGTGAGGCTGTGTGAGCCTGGCCACCATGCCGACCGGCTTTAACATATGTCCAGGACCTATGAGCCTGGACTACCATGCCGATAGGGCTTAACTCGAGTTAGACGCGCACCTGCGTAATGTTAAGAAACAAATGGATATCGTTGCAATCGTGATGAGACCCCAGCACCCACCTGAGCAAATATCAATTAGTTAACTGTAGTTACTTTCTCACTTCATCAGTCCCAGCAGCAGCATAACAGCTTGGTTAATCATGTGTGTGCAATGATCAGACGGACAAAGTTCGCCAAGGCATGCCATTTTTACGCTCTCGTGCCAGATAGTTGTCAAAGGTGTTATCTGAGGTGGAGTGAAAAAAAATTTAATAGAAAGGAATCCCACTCAAGTAGTTTCTTACAGAGGGGAAGAAAAAGAAATAATCTTTACATAACGCGACCAGGGGAAACGGTACGATGAGGTTGGCAGCACATGCAGCTCGTTTGCTTCACGCACGATCATGACCACTTGGGGAGGCTCTGGACTAGGCGATAGAGATTAGAGAAGGTCTTCCAAGTAGTTTTCACTCTGTTCATTAAGAGCCCTGACCTGTTCCTTTCAAACCCACAGGGGACAAAAAATAAAATTTTTAAAAAAATAATGTTTCTATAATATGTTGTACAACAAGTCATACTAAAGCATAACAACCATGTGGTAACGATTAAGAATTTCACATGCATGCATAATACTAAATGATCACAGTGTTCAGGCCTATTTATCACACGTTAGTTCAACTTCAATATCCTCAACTCAATTTCTAGAATAGAACATAAACACAACGTATACTTAATTAGAACAGCTGATGATAAATCAACCAAAATGGCATGACCTTTATATCCCTGTATTAGAGGTAAAACGGCGCTCGAAGAATGCTTTAAAGTTATTGACAAAAGCATGCACTAGAACCAGCAAAGCTGAAATGCCAAAAGCTAAAAAGCATGACTAAAACGCTTAAAACTACAAAGCAACAGCTAAAAGCAAAATTTATGGTTTCCTGAGTATTTAAACTGGCCTTTGCGCCACACCTCAATTTCTTACCAATTTTATGACATTATATTGTCCTTTGCTCTGGGTGTTGCGCTGATGTTTCGCACTGGCGCATACCCATTCGATCATAAATCATATGTTGATCTTATCAATCACTAGTGGTGCCGCGAATTTTGTCACCGCTCTTTGTGCCAGGGTATAATTTTGGACATGATTCCTAGAATACAATACTAGATAACATGTTGACCAATCCTGATGAGTCAGAAACGTTTTCAAGCAAGAAGAATTCGCGACACACACATCTAACATAATATGAATACCTTAACGATTCAATAGTTAATTAAAAGACATAACACAATAATTGATTGAAACAGATAGTCGCAAAGTGTGTGGGTTAACACCCATAAATGAATATGGAGTTCAGCCAATGGACTGATATTCATTTATAAAGTCTTTTTGAGTGTCATATTGGTTGCGACGTTCATCTAATAAGAGACATTTTCCTGTGCCATTCTCCTGCATAAGGATTTTCTGTAAGGAGCCGCAGGAGGTTAAAAGGTCCCCGTAGGAATTTCAGTCTGGTTCGCTAGGTGGGTGGGAAGTCAATCCAACGAATCGTTGGCGTTACTCGTAAATGAGAGTGTGTGTTAACATGTGAATATGTAATGCTTGGCATACTCTTTGAGCCGTCAATCTTGTTACTTTACTTTCCCCAAATTTGACACATCTCTTGTTATGTTCTCTCAACGCGCACAATTGTCAATACATTGTTGTGTAATTGTGAATGGTGTTGATATGTTGTGGAAGCGATGTTCTGTGTGAACTAGAGCTGGTATTGGTTTATCTTGCTTCAGACGAGTGTGTGCTAGGAGTTATTTACAAACGATCCTGGTGCCCTTTCTGTGAAGTTCGGGCTCATCAGTTTTCAACCAGGCTCCCGATGGAATCTTTAAGTTTGTCTGGTTTCGTGTCTCTTCTGATACGAAGATCTGAGTGATAACGGATGTAATTAATATCTGTATTGGAAACTTTGATTGAGATTGACGAATATGTGTCATAAACTTGCAGTTACAGCTTGTTCATCGTGTTGTCCCTGGTGTATCTTGTTTGGAGTCATTGGGTTTTGATTTAATGACCGTTCCATAGGCACTATTCGCGAGGAACATGATACAGAGATGTAAGGGTGAAATGCAAGTGCTTTCGTATGTTTATAATGAAATGTTTTTTTTTTTTATGATTGGGAGAATGTTCCAAATTCATAAGAGTAAATATACACTTTACATGTCAGACCTATTATCATGTAATGCGTATATATTAGTCAGACGTCATTTTAGTCTTGAGTGACTGCTGATAAGAAATCAGTTTGAAATTTCTCCAAATTCAGACAGTGTTTTAATCAGACTTAGTGAGCTGAATAATCTAATATTACCTCGGAGCTATTACTAGTATTATACGGATTGGCATTCCTTCTCTCGACACAGTGATAAGATATATGTGTGTATATATATAATATATATATATATATATTAAAAACAAACCTTATCTCTTTTTTCAGCTAATGGTGATCATACAGTTGGAGATTTGAGATTCATTGTCTTTCCTTTTAGAATCTTTCTTCCTCCTTGTGTGCTGATTTCAGCACACATTCCGTCTGGTGTAACCCAGTATGTAACTCCCAACAATTGTCCTCTATTATGAAACCATAAGTTTACATTTACATAATATGAACTGGTCCATATGTTTCTGTGTCTCTCAATCATTTGTCTTTTCATTTAAAAAAAAGAAAACCGAACCAACCTTTAGGTTTCCCACTGTAGTTATGTTAAACTATCTAAACAGGTTTAAATTCCATTTAATACTTAGTGGCATATAGGTGTGAGGCTGTGTGTGAGCCTTGGCCACCAGCGCTACCGGCTCTCCTCTCTTAACAATAATGTGCCGATGACCTATGAGCCCTGGACTACCGCCACTGCCGCCGATAGGCTTACCCACCGATATGTATATTAGACGCGCACTGCGCCCCCTAATGTTACTATAAACAAAATGGATATACGTTGCATCCGATAGATGAGACCCCCAGCACCCACCTAGCAAATATCATATTTAGTAACTGTAGTTACTTTGTCCACTTCATCAGTCCCAGCAGCAGCATAACAGCTTTGTTAACTTCAGGTTTGTGCAATGATCAGACGAAACAAAGTTAGCCAATGCATTGCCATTTTTACGCTCTCGTGGCAGATGCTGAGTTGTCAAAGTTGTTTTATCTGAAGATTGGGAAGTGAAAAAAATGATTATTATAATAGAAAGGATAATCCTGCAACTCAATGTTTCTTACAGGGGTGGAAGGAACAGGGAAAAAGAAAAAAATAGATATTGTAAATAATTTTAAATAATAAGCAAAACATCTACCGATTGTGCAATGAACTTTGAGATATGAAAATTGGTGGAAAACGTCGGTAATTGGAGGGGATCGCTTCTAACGAACCATAGCGTTTACTTATAGATCGGTAATCTGCGCATTTCCAACACTCTGGGGAAGTGATCCAGGGCGTAAGTTGGCAAAATGAAAAGGGCGAAACGGGGAAGAGTTGTTCACTGGTGTAGATAAAACTCGGGGACAGTAGAACAGCCCCTTCACAAATTACAGCCCTAGAAAGTAGTAGACAATTGTGCGTCCAAATTTTAGAGAAAACTGTATTCCAATAATTAGATCAAAATGTAGGAGTACAAAACAATACTTTGGGACAGTGCAATACGGGATAGTCAAGGAGATCAAATAGTTCAACATTCATGTTCGAATAGGAGGGAGAACATCACAAACGCCATAGAACAACACACAGGTACAGGTGCAGTTTTTCAGTTATCCTAAAAAAGCTTTTGACACAATTCATCATAACAGGATTAACTAATAACGTGGAAGGGTATGGGAGCAGGGGAGTCGTAGCGTATTGCACTGGTGAAAAGTTAGTTATAGGGAGAGGGAATCTGGACACCAAGTTGTGAGTTGGGGGAATCCATGCAGGTCCTGCGTGGATATTACTTGGGTTCCGCCCCAGGGGGGGTGGTCAGTCAGCTTCTGCCGGTCCCCCAAAATTCTTTTATTAGTATATAGTAAATGATAGAGGCGCGGACGAGAGTTACAAAGATTGTAAACGCGAGGTCTGTTGGGGCAAGACGAGGTACAAATATGTTTTGGTCTGGATATGGGAATTTACAAGGTAGTTAAGGGGAGACTATACTTAGCTAGGGATAAAGGAATAAATAAAGGTTTGAGTTGATAGAACATAAATGTTACATTAAATTGTGAAGTAAGAAACTAACGTCAAAAGGGTATTGGTGGAAGTGAACTGCAAAAAAGAGTATTACAAGAGTCCGGATACAGGTAGATGGGGTGGGATATAGAACGGGTTAAGGAATGAAAAGTACGTGTCTTGGGGTTGAATATATAGCATAAGTTAAGAAATTTTGAATGCCACATAAAACCATAGTACTGATACAATAATAACGGTCAAGAACGTAGTTGTCATACTGAAACTGAGGATGAAAGCAAAACATCGTTCGTGAACTACAAAAGCACTCCACATTCTTTACTGTGGTCGATCGGATATTATACCTGATCTACAACTACTGTTGTGGCAGGTTTGGGGTTAGGGGGGTGCGGGTAATAACTGACTTACGGATTGCAGATTATTATCTGTCGTTAGTTTGCAAAAAAAAAAAAAGAGCCATAAGGAGATTCATGGGGTCGGGAGAGGGGGGAGAGATCACACAAATGTATATTTTTAAAATCAAGACATGGAAATGATAAATTTACTGATATTCTGGGGCGGTTTTTATGTATTATGTATTAAGATGCACAACGAATGTCTATAAAGCCAAAAAATAACGGACTCCCTGGGCCAATAATCAACAATTGTTCTTGAATCGAGAAGGGAGGATTATAAACCTTAGGGGCTGACGGGCAACTGTGAACCAATTATGTGTGTCCGAGTACAACATTAAAAAGTTTTGTGCGTTCGAGATGGGGAGTTGAAGTGTGATAGAAGAAGATGAAGTGTTGAGAACTTAAACAATGTCACCCAAAGTATGATTCAGGTTTGAAAAAAGCGACTGTACAAGTATGCTTGTTGTGCAAGGTATAGAGAGGAAGAGGTAGGTGGACCGTGGTAGTTGACAGTTCATTTATTATTTTCATTAGAGGATATATTGATATATAGTTGGTTTTTTGTAGGGAAGTTTATTTTTTGGGGTTTAGTTGTCCGGCCAACTCGGTTAATTATGAAAAAGTGGTTGAAGGAGAAAGGAGGTCCAGGAAGCTGATCGACATATGTTATTCGTTACTCGTTTTCGGCGATGAAAAGGGAAAAAAAAGGAAAGAGAGAAAAGAAGAAAAAAAAAGAGAGAATAATTGTTAACATTAGTGCCCGAGGTGAGAAGTTAGTTTGATACATGTTATATGTATCCATCTTCAATATATATGTATAGAGATATATAATATTTTTGGTTGTTTTGTTAGGAGCGAATTTGGATGGCCATGTAGTGAAATAAAAGTTTGGGCAATTCATTTCAAAAAAATTCAATGCAAAAAAAAAGTTACAGTGCACAAAAACCCCCTGGGGGGACCCTGACCTGCAAATTAACGAGCAGACAGAAGGAATTATGAATATATATATACAACAACAGGGGCACAAACATATATAGACTGAGGATCGTATAGCAATAGAATATGGGTCGGTATCTTAAACGACAAGCTAAGGCATGTCGCATAGACCTCCCGGTTAAAAACAGGTAAAAAAAAGATCGACTGGATTTTTTTTCTTTTGAAATTTTTCAGTTATAACTACATATATAAATGGCGGGCGGGTAAGTTATGCTGTTGTTGGCTGCCACAGGTAACAGTAATCAGCTAAAGCGAATTGCTTTAAAGTAACCTACGTTCTTTGGCTTCCTACCAGAAAATCTGTCATGCCGGGCTGTTTGCAATGGCTTGCATCACTTAAGTTAAACATACATGGAATTTTAAATAAATAAATTCTTATGTTAAAAGGTGTGCTCTGTATATTCGGTTGGACAAAATTCTAATGAACAATTGCTGCGTTCAACAAGTCATCCTGGGAAGATTCGTCCTTACGAGTTGAACAAGGTTGTAATTACAAGTCGACTGCGTGTGCGTGCCAAGTCAGTTTAGGGGGGGTCGGCACACAGATGGCGGTGTAACCTTCTGGGGTAAATAAATTACAAGGAAAAATACACCAGGGGTGTCGTTAACTCTGCTTATAGAAAATGAGGACAAGGAATTTGCATCAGGTGGTGTGTTTTGCATTTTTAATTTTTTAAAATAATTTATGAAAGGCCACTTTAATCTGTATAGCATAAAAAAATTATTAATTGTTATATGGCAAATCCAGTCTAGCAATTTCACGACTAAAAAATTACCGTTAACAACAAGCCGTTGCAGCCATCGGATCCATGGATCTGTTATGTTCTCGCAGGGACACCCCCCGACAGTCGGAAAATCAGAGGACTTAAAGAAACATGTCAGAGTTGTGCCCACTCGTATTTACGACGTGGGTGTGGAGGGGTTCAGGGGCGGTTTGTAACTAGAAAATATGACGTATCCGACCTGACTTAGAACGCACCCATAGATCCCCAAATGGGAGCTGATAAGCACATTTGCGCTCTGTGACAGCTGTCAAAGTGATGAAGCTATGGAGCCATGTCGCTTTTTTAAACACATTTTCATAGAAGTCACATTATATTGTTTGGGCTTGGGAAATGGTGACTAAATTGCGACATGCGCATAGCAGGCCGCAGTGTATCCCCTTTAGCCGTCACCACAAATCAGAACAGGAGAGCAGATTAACGTCGGTGGACTACAACTGAAAAATGGGTTGTTCTAATCAGTGACAATAAACACTTTCTGATGTTATTAGCTATGTCAGGGCATAATCGTGCGTTACACGTTAAATATGAAAGAGACGACGTCGGTTTCACGTGTTTGAACATATAACAGTGATTTTTATCAACAACGACAAGTACACAAAATAGAGCCACAAAAACAATACTTGTTTTGAATTTGTTTTTTTTACATCACAACAGATCGGGGGAAAGTTGAAGAGTCCTGAGTCCTGCTTTGTCATATACAGATATAGCCATAGCACGTGTAAAAAAAAAGGACGACGCACTCCGCCACTTCCTTCTTACTATAGAACCATGAAAGCGCAAAGCATCTCAGTGAGGGCCGCATGCCATCTTGAATAAATGAACGTTCATTTGGAGCCAGAGTTGCAAGGTAGAGAGTTGGGTCTGGGAGCCAGAGTCTGAACAAGTAGTGTAATGAGGTGGAGCCGCGGTCTATCACACTCCCGCAGACCCAATCAATCATGAACGAATGCCCTGTTTTTATAGCATAAATTACTAACTAAAAATTCAAACTTATCAGAAAAAAAAGCAAGCGAACCAAATGATCAGCGTGATAACAACGAACTTTAAATGACAAAAAACTATGCGGAACGTGTGATTGGAAGTGTAATTTAGTTTTTTTTTTTTTTTTTTGACTCAAGTCCCATCGTTACATGGAGAGGGTGGGATTTAAGACATGTACTGAAGCCAGCCACCAGGGGGTGATTCCCAAGAGCTAGCAGCTTAAATTTCAGGACGTGGAGTCCACACCCGAAGTACCGGCTCTGTCAAAGGACGTGATGTGTGGCCAAGATGGTATCCCATACTTGGAATTTGGCTCTGCATTTTAACCTATCCCAGTGCACAAAACCGCAAGTAAGTAGTTTTGTCTGCGCCAAACGTCATGTGTGAATTATGAAAAAAGTATAGTGGAGAAGGGCTAGGATGAATAAGCTATGCTTTTCCTACTCGTTTTTCGACATAATGATGTAAAAAGGGGAAAACGGAAAGAACAAAAAAGATAAAATTGTATCATTATGACTTATGGACTGTTTGTATTTTTTTTTTTTTTTTTTTTTTTTTTACATGTCGAATAATAGGTTTTTCAGTCATTCATCTCAAAAAAAAAAAAAAAGTTACAGTGCACAAGAACCCCGGGCTGGACTGACTGAACTTAAAGAGCAGAATATATAATTAGCATATATAATATTATATATTATACTATCTTATATAATATTATATATATATATATATATATATATCTTACCCGACGCTACGGCATGTGCTCCATAGAAATGCCCTGTTAAGACAACAGTAAAAAAAAGAAACTTTATCTGAAACTCTTTCAGTATAACTACATATATCAATGTGCGGAGGGGTTTCAGTTATGCTGTTGTTGGCTGCCCAGTAAACTAGATATAATAAGCTAAGGGATTCCTGATTAAAGTAGGCCTACTTCTTTTGCATACCAGAAAATCTGTCCTAATGGCGGGCTGTTTGCATGGCTTGGTGCAGCTCTTAAGTTAAACTACTGAAGTTTTAAATAATAAATTATTATGTCTAAAAATGTGGTGCTGATTTATCATTCTGTTGGACAAAAGTTTCTATGAACATATGCTGCGTTCCAAGTCCTCCTGGGAGTTAGCCCGTACTTACGAGTTGACAAGTTGTAATTACGACGTAGGGTGCGTTTCAAGTCAGTGTTTAGTCTGCACAAGATGGCGGTGTACCTTCTTTTAATAAATTACAAGAAAATACACCAGGGTTTGTTAACTCTGCTTATAGAAAATGAAGAGCAAAGAATTTGTATCAGGTGTGTTTTGCTTTTTTATAGTTTTTTTTAAATAATTTAATGACGCCACTTTAATCTGTATCGCATAAAAATCTTCTTATTAATTGTTATACTGGAATCCAGTCTATCATTTCAACTAAAAAATTACATTAACAGACAGACGTCGCATCCATCGATACATTGATTCTGTTTTGTTCTCATTGACACGCCCAACTCAGAAACTCAGAGCTTAAAGAAAATTCAAAGTTTCCCACTGCTCGTTAAATACGACTTTTTGGTGGTGGTTCATGTGCGTTTTAACTCGTAAATATGACGTGTCCGACATGAACTTCAACACACCATTAGCCCCAAAACGGGAGCTGTATATGCACCTGCGCTCTGTGACACTGTAAAGTGAATTGAAACTATGGAGCCATGTGCTTTTTTAAACCATTTTCATAGAATTCACATTATATTGTTGGCTTGGGAAATATGTAAAATGCACATGCTAGTGGCCGCAGATGTATCCCTTCTAGCCTTTCACCACAAATCAGACACGAGAGCAGATTAGACTCGGTGGACTTACACTTGAAAAATGGTGTGTTCAGCAGTTGAAATCAAACAATTTCTGATGCCTTTATTCATTTTCATATTGTGCTTTAGCATAAATAGGCAAAGACCGAACACGATCGTTCACGGTGTTGAAACATACAGTGATTTTTCCAACACATTAAAGAGCCACAAATATTTGTTTGAATTTCTTTAAAAAAATCACACAGTTATTAAAAGTTGAGAGTCCTGAGTCTTTGTTTCATATCAGGGAATTACTACCATTAGACTGTAAAAAAAAAAAAGATGGATGACCGCATCTCCACTTCCTTCTAAACGTGAAGCCAAAGTGATCTCAGTATGGGCCGGCTGCCGGTCTTGAATGTCCTTAAATGACATCATTTGGAGCCAGAGTCTGCAAGTAGAGATTGGTCTGGAGCCAGAGTCTGCACGATAGTGTCATGAGGTGGAGCCGCGTATCACACTCCCGCAGACCCAATCAACCATAACGACATGCCCTGTTTTTATAGCATCAAATGACTAGCTAAAATCAAACTTATCACAAAAAAAGCAATCGAACAAAATATCAGCGTTGATGAATAACAAACAACTCTAAATGAACAAAAACATATTTCGGAAAGTTTGTATTGGAAGTGTAATTTAGTTTATGTTTTTAATGTTTTTATTTTAACTCAAGTCCCATTCTTCGTTTACATGGAGAGGGTGTGGGTGGTTTAATGACATGTACTGCAGCCAGCCACCAGGGGGCGATGAAAGAGCCAGCAGCTTCCAATTTTCAAGACGTGTGAGGCACACCCGGAAGTAACCTGCTTTGTCAAAGAACGTGATGTGTGGCCAAGTATGGTATCCCATAATTGGAATTTTTGCTCTGCATTTAACCTATCCAAGTGGCACACACACAGCATTAATAGGTGAACAAAACACACACACACACACCCGGAGCAGTGGCCAGCCAATCCTGCAGTACCTGGGACACAGCTGGTTCGGTGCCTTGCTCAAGGGTCTGCACCTTAGTTGTGGTATTGAGGGTGGAAGAGAGCACTGGGTCGGGTTTGAATTTTTTTAGTATGTTCTTCTTAATGTGTAATTTTGGTCTGGGACTGAATTAACCGTTGAACTGAGAATTATCAGATCCACTGACGTCTTTTCTCCCTGTGTTCTGACCTCACAGAGTTCGTAAACACTGTCTGCAGTCTTCAGGGTTAGTGAATCATTTGTAAAGCTACGCTGATTTGAGATTACAGTCCACTAACCTACAAAATCAGGAGACTTTTTACTTTGTGTACTACAAAAATAAGTCTCCAAAAGTATGTGGATACTGGTTAAATGACAAGTCTTGTCCTAAACAGAAAATGCAGTGAGATCTAAACGAGTCCACACATCACAGCAGAACCAGAACACAGCAGAAAAGACTGAAGAGCAGAACGAAACTCAGCCTGATTCAGGTGGTATCACACAACATGAGGGACATGCTTTTCTAAAATGACATTTGAGTTACAGTTCTTATTACTCGATGTCTGTGATTTCTTGTACCCAAATTGTATGGGAGGTAATGTCTCGTTTGGTTTTTACAGAAACGAGGGTTTGTTTTCTAGACATGGGCATAATGTTTCCAACAGCTAAACCCTGATTAAAAGTCACTAAATGTCATTAGATAAGCTAATTATGAGGACAGTCAGTGGCTGGGCAGATGTCTGCTATATTTACAAGTAAAATGATGACTCAGGTTAGAAGCAACAGAATATCCATGTTGTTGAATTTTTTTTTTTCTGACAAGAGCATACAGCCTAAGTAAAAACTTCACATGCTATAGAAGTAGCTTGTTTATAATAAACCTGCATAAGTGAGCATATAAATCTAGACAAGTAACTTATTCTTATTTGACTGTGGGCAGAGTCTTTTCAATTTCCATGAAAATGAAACTAAAAAAAGATGGAACAACAATACTTGGGCCTTTAACGTCTGTTTTTGTTTTGCTGTAATCCACCTACTTATAATTTACCCAATTGTATTTCAACACTCCCAGTTTGCCAGCTGGCATAAAACACAGTGTATTGCAGCCATTGAAGCTTTCAGTTGAACTGCGTCACAGATTGCAGATTCTACTTGGGCAAAAAAAAAACCAAAACAAAACAACAACAAAAACAACAGCAGCAACAAAAAAAACTCAGCATCCATTCTAAAAAGCTCAGTGACCAGAGAATTATTAAAACACAGATAAATCAACTCATCAGTTTACAGTTTTATAGCTTGTCGTCTTCCATTCTCAGTTGGCGCTCATTCCTGTTGTGCTCGGGTCCTAAAATCTGGCCCCCACCTGAGTCTGAAGAGGAAGGGGTGGGAGGAACAATAATTTTGAATCTGGAGTGCAGTACCCAATACACTAGGTTACATTGAATACTGCACAGTTTTCTGCAAAAGCTATTTGAAACAACAAGGGCTGCATCCTAAATCATCCAAATAAGTTACCTATGTCAAAGAAGATGTAATTTTGGATGCAGCATGGATTGTGAAAAGCACTAAACAAATAAAAAATGACACTGACTGTTTGATCAAAATCTCATAAGTATTGATGTAAAGTTTGGTATAGTGATGTTATTTAGCTATTGCTAATGTAAAAGTTGTGTACTGTTTTTGGATTTGTCAATGGGCATGTGTAATTGTGTCATAACATTTTTATTTTGTATAAATGTGATGTTGATTTGCTATTTAAAACTAATTATAGCTATAAGCCAAGTTCAACAGTATAAATAAATCAGAAACTTAGACCCTTTAGAAACACTGAGAATGAAAATTGAAACCTTCAGAAAATCATTCTTTATTCCTTTTTTTTTTTTTTTTTTTTTACATTATAAAGCCATTATGACACATAAAAACTGTTATTTATTTTAAGATAAATTTAGGAGATTGAGAGAACAAAGACAAATATAATTATCATGAAGTTTGTAGCACCAGAGTTTGTAGAGCTTACAACTGAATTATTAAATATTATTTGAAGACTTGATCTGTCCGCTGCTTTTGACACAGTTAACCACCAGATCCTCCTGTCAACCCTACTGGCAAAGGGCATCTCAGGAACCACACTCCAGTGGTTTGAGTCTTACCTATCAGATAGGTCCTTCAAAGTAACTTGGAGAGGTGAGGTGTCCAAGTCGCAACATCTAACTACTGGAGTGCTGCATGCTGCACAACTCCTTGTTCAAGCTTCTTGTTTCTGTCCAGGCTGGGACTATTGCAATGCTCTCTCTTGGCAGGTCTTCCAGCCAGTTCTATCAAACCTTTACAATTAATCCAGAACGCAGCAGCAAGATTAGTTTTTAATGAGCTGAAAAGAATACACGTCACACCTCTGTTTATCAATTTGCAGTGGCTAACAATAGCTGCTCGCATAAAATTCAAGGCATTAATGTTTGCCTACAAAACCACCACTGGCTCTGCACCCCTTTACCTAAATTCATTACTTCAGGCTTATGTGCCCTCTAGAAGCTTGCGTTCTGCAAATGAACGTCGCTTGATTGTGCCATCCCAAAGAAGCACAAAGTCACTTTTACGGACTTTTAAATTAAATGTTCCCTCCTGGTGGAATGACCTGCCCAACTCAATCCGAGCAGCTGAGTCCTTAGCCACCTTCAAGTATCGGCTTAAAAACACATCTCTTCCATCTTTTATTTGACCCCGCTAACTTTAGCACTCACTACTCTAATTCTATTCTTAAAAAAAAAAAAAAATCTACCTAGCTTTCTAATCTTTTTGTATTCTATCTGTTTTCTTTTCATTTATTTATACAGTTAACAAAAACAAAAAAGACCTCTAACACTAGCTTGCTCTATTCTTTTTCTGTTTTCTTTTTATTTATTATATTTATTTAAAAGCCCTTGCTACGGTGTACTGCATTTAAGCTAACTGAGACTTGTTATTGCAGTTGTATATCATTGCTCCTTTGTTGATTTTGATTGCTTCCATTGTCCTCATTTGTAAGTCGCTTTGGATAAAAAGCGTCTCTAAATGACTAAAGGTAAATGTAATGTAAAATATTAAGTGAAAGTGGAATTAGATCTGTAATCTCACAGTGCATGTTTGCCCATAATGGACCAAATATTTTCTTTGCAATTTAAATCAAATATGAAGCAAGTTTCACCTGAATTGTTTTGAATAAAGAATAAGAACCTTTGCTAATACTTTAAAGTCTTTATGTACAATGTATTATAAAAATAGTTTTAATGCAAAGTGCACACACACAGCAGTGAACACACACACACCATGAACACACACCCGGAGCAGTGGGTAGCTATTTATGCTGCGGCACCCAGGGAGCAGTTGGGGTGACAGTGCCTTGCTCAAGGGCACCTCAGTCGTGGTATTGCCGGCCTGAGACTCGAACCCACAACCTTAGTGTTAGGTGTCAAACTCTCTAACCATTAGGGCCAACGACTTCCCCTAAATATTTATCCAATGCAGAGTATAAAGATTAATACAGGTAACAGGCAATGATAAGGAAGGCAGAAAACAGGTTAGAATAAGGAAATTAAGGAGGGATCCAAAACAGTAAGTCAAGGTAAAACTCTGAAAACAAATAATGCACAGGACACTAGGAAAACATTCAATCACCAGTGATGTTAGTGTCTGTGTGTGCTATTACTATAGTGTGAGACTGATGAGATGATGAGAGACAGGGGATTGCAATTGATGATGAGTCTGGGCAAAGGATTATGGTAAATGGAGTCCGTGGTCAAGTGGCAAGAATCTGGAATGGAAAGCTCTTTAGCGAAGCTTACGGGCACTCCAGCTAGAGATTGTGATGGAGTCCCTTACCAAGGAGTGGCTTCCAGACGCTTCAAATAGAATAGACTAAAGTCTACACCAGGAGGGAGGTGGAATGGAAGGGGAACAAGGGGAGGGATGGAGGGCCAGATCCATGTGGAAGTGGGTGGAGTAGGGGCTGAGGAAGGGAAAGGGGTGGAGGGTGAGAGGGTGGAGTAGTAAGCCAGGGTGGAGCAGAGTGCCAGGGTGGAGCCAGCAGAGCAGGAAGTCCAAGGTGGAACCGACGGGTCCAAATACCACCAGAGTGGAGCGGGTGGAGTTGGGAACCACCAGGGTGGATCTGAAGACCACCAAAGCGAAGCTGAAGACCACCAGGATGGGACAGGTGGTACTGAAGACCACCAGGGCAGTGCAGACGACCACCACAGCAGAGCAGATGGATCTGAAGATTCCCACGGTGAAGCAGACGACCACCAGGTCAGAACTGAAGACCATGGTGGAGCAAATCTAACTTCTAATCTAAATATCTAAAAGATCAAACAAAAAGCACAGAGAGGTTAACAGCAGCCTCTGCTGTTGTAACAGGATGGGCAGAGAGTTCATATCTGGTCTCCTTGACCATGACAGAACAGCCATAGAGTTCACAGACAGTTTCTGTGGCCGGGTCAAGACAGGACACAAGTTCATGGATGACCTCTGTGGTCAGTTCAGGACAGGATTCTGGCAGAGGGTTCACAGATAGCCTCTATAGCTGTGACAGGGCAAACAGAGTGTTCAGGAGGGGTCTCTTTGACCGGGACAGTGTACTGAGTAAGATTCAGAGACAGTCTTAGTGACCGTAACAGGCAGGGCTGAGAGTTCATGATTGGCTTCTAGGGTCGAGACTAGTATGACAGGGGATTTACTGACGGTCTCCATGACCTCGTCAGGACTGACAAAGCATTCAAAAGTGGGCACCCCCATCTTAAGAGGAATGGAAGTGGATAACACCACCATCTCTGGTGGTTCTGCAGTGAACACTGTCAGCTATGGAGGTTCTGCAGTGAGTCTATTGAGTCTCTCTTGGCCTAACTTGGGAACAATGACCTTATCCGGACCAGACTTGGAAACAGCAGCCCTCTCTGGGCCAGACTCGGGAACAAGAGCCGTCTGTGGGCTTTCATTCAAATTGAACTGGAGAAAGCTCCTGGCTTAACTGTGTGATAAACGTGGGATCCAGGTTGGGATCTGGAGTGGAGTCTGATTGCTCCTGGACTGGAGCGGGGTCTGGATTGGATTTTGAGGCAGATTCATGGACTAGTGCAGGTTCGAGATTAGAATCTGAGGCTGGCACCTGGACTGGAGTAGGCTCTTGAGTGGACTCTGAGTGTCCAGGCTGAAACGGGCTCTTGGGATGTAGGAGCAGACTTTGAAGTGGCCCACGCACTCAAAACAGCCATTAGGTGAAAGGCGGAGACAGACTTTTTGACTATGGCAGCAGCGGTGAGATTGGGCAGCTCTGTAGCAGGCTTCTCTGGAGCAGGTTGCCCAGGAACCTCTGGGACCACCAAACTTCATGGGAGTCAGGTCCTCCAGGAATACTGGGCTTGAGACCCCTGAAGTCAGATACTTCAGGCCCACCAGAGTGGACTTAGCTGCCCTTCTCTTTCTCAACCTTTGTTTTTTTTGTTTGGATTAGAAAGCAAGACTGTCTTTCATAAATATATTTGCTGGCTGTGTCTTTCTTCGGGGGGTTGTTTTATGGACTAAAACAGAATCACAGGATTCTGGGACTGAAGTGAACACTGGAGGGAGGATAGGAGCAGAGAATTCTGTACGAGGTGCCAAATCAAGGAGCCAGGAGAGGCATGCTGGAGCTGACTCTGGAGGGCATGCTGGAGTCGACACTGAATGCTTACTTCTCTGCCTACTTTTCTTGGCAGAGGTTATAGAGAGCATTATCTCAGCAGGGTGTTCTGTGGGCTGAAAGCTGAGCAGATTTGCACAGGGGTGGTGATGGTAGTTTCATCAACCTCACCAACGGTGAGGGAGGAACCACCCAGCCACAATACATGGTCAATATACTGAGTAAGAGAACATGTGGTATATGTTGCATGCACCTGATTCAAAAGATGGTCACTGAGTCCAAGCCAGAAGAGAGTATTCAACGTGCCATTGCTCCAGGACACAAGATGAGAGAGTTTGATGAACTCCTCTACATACTCCTCTATTGGGCAGCCATCCTGAGTATGTGTATAGAGTAATGCGGCAGGATCAAATAAAATGGAGCTCCTTCTGCTGTGTTGTCTGTTTTGTACGGTTTGGTCTTCTGTCACAAGTTTGTATGGATGAAATGAGCTTCTTTACTCCACAACTAAAAAGGCAAACTCAAACTGGTAAGTATCAAAATGAACAGTCTCAGGAAGCTCACTTAACTGAAGTAACAGTCCTTTCTTTTCTCTTGTGGGGATAGCCACAGAGATCCAAAAGTCATCCCAGTAAATCCAACAGGTAAGCATACAGTTCCAAAGGCACAGAATCCAAAGAGCAACAGAGCGTGCAACCTTAAGACCAGGTTGACCACTACATGTGTTTGGTACTGGCTTATGAAGAGGGACTGATGAGGCTGATGGCAGACAGGTGTGGTGATTGTGTTGATGGCTAAGCTGGTGACTGTGACAGTATTAATAATGATAAAAGTATTTATAATTTTAATAAATATAATCATTTACTATCTGTTATTATTGCATCCTGTTAATGTACAACAATACTGAGGTGCAAATAAGCCTAGTATGTATCTGCCAGTATAAAGTATAAATAGCATCTAATTATTATTTACACTTTTACATGGTAAATAGAATATATCAAGATTTTCACTAAGTGTAAATAGCATCTAGAGCTATTAGCACTTAGCCTACTGTAAATAGGATATATTGCTAAGAAAGTATGTAAATCCACTTAGTGTAAATAGCAGCTGCCATATTTTCTTACCCTATTGGCAGATCATTTGTAAAATAAGAAAAATGCACTTAAATTATTATTATTATTATTATTTTTGCCCATGAGATACCATGAAAATTAATAGCCTATTAGTTCAATAACCTACCATTCTGCCAGTTGTCACCTGTGATATTATAACAGTGATAAGAATTATACTTGTATTGAGTCTGAAGTATGCAGACGTCTTTTTGACAGGAGCTGTTGCCATGTTGAATCGTTATATCAGAGCTCCATTGATCAGGGCTTTTCATAGTCGTGTTGCATGCTCTAAACTCAGAGTCAACCTACTCAGAGTTGACTAAATTTACACAATTCAGCTGCTCTGAACCCAAAAACTCAGTTTCCCATCTCAGATTAAGTCAACTCAGAGTTCAAGTTTTAACTCAAGTTTTAACTCAGAGTTGGTTGAACTTCCTTATTGAAACGGGCCCCAGGACCACAAGCAGTTTATTCATTAAATTATTGATTTTTAATGTATTTATTTTTGTACTTTTTTCTTTTGCCATTTAGATTATTCCCATTGCAAATACTTTTTTTTTCTCTCTCTCTCTACATGGTGATGTTTTCTTAATCAGAACCTGTTTATCTGGATTAACCGGAGTAGGCTACTGTTTCTCAAAGAAAGAAATCAGGTTAAACATATTGCTTTCATGCACCAGATCGCTTACTTAACAGACAAACATCTTTACTATCCCTAGAGATGATTATGATTTCAACTAAACATGGAGCTTCTAATGTTTATTTTTGTGGAAGTAATTCCAGTTATATCTGGCGGTATGTACATGTTTTTCTCTCTTTAAGCTGATTATGAAAACAGCCCTCAAAATTAAGCTTTCCAATAGCAGTGTGCAGTTTAATTAGTTGTTTTGGGAGATGGTGTTGAGTTTTGTATGTCTGATATCATAAAGAATATTTTTGATCGTGATTTAGTCAACCAGATGTTAGTTTTATCTTCAGAAGGCAAATATCTTGCTGCAATCTTGTGTTACCTGAACATTATGGAACATGCACAGTAGTTCTTATACTAGTAGCTGTACAGAAACTGTTTGATCTTACTCCGATTTTTTTTTTTGTTTTGTTTGATTTTTTTTTTTTTTGTTTGTTTTTATTTGTTGGTTGATTGAACCCCTAATGTGCAACTACAAAAACACAAAGACAAGCTTAATTTAATTCCTCTTGTCTTATTATTAGTAGTAGTATATTATATATATATATATATATACAGTATATATATTATATATATATATATATATATACACACACACATAGTCCCTCTGGTGCACAATCAAATACATTTTGTTAGCTGATATGCTGAAATTTAACTTTTTTTCCAGATCATTTAAAAGTATCAGGATCGAGTCGCTCCATATCTGCGTCTGTGGGTGAGGACGTCACTCTGAACTGCTCTGTTAACTCTCACATTACACCTGAACACATTGACGAGGTTTCATGGAAGAAAACAGATGAAGATAAAGATATTCTAGTTCTGCTCTACCAAAACAATCAGACTTTATCAGATTCATCAAATGAGCGATACAGAGACAGAGTTGAGTTCTTTACTGCTGAAATCCCCAAAGGAAACTTCTCTCTCAGACTGAAGAGTGTCAGAACTGAGGATAAAGGAGTTTACATGTGTCAAGTGTTTGCTGGAGGACTTTCAGCCAATGCAACTACAGTATTGGATAACTGGGTGAGTAACAGATTAAAGTTGGAGCTGTCATATACTTTGTAAAAACTGTAAAATGTTTAATGCCTTTGGTTATAATAGGGATTATTATTATTATTATTATTATTATAGTTCATTTGTAAAGCATATCTCACAATGCATATTGTTAAAAAAATTACCTAAATGCACCTAACATCCACCAAGTAATCCAAAATAGACGTTTTTTCATTCATTCATTCATTCATTTATTTGATTCATTCATTCATTCATGTCTACTGCAATTCTTAATAAAGACATTCAATAGTAGGCTATTATATATTTTTTTTAATTTCTAGTGGGGTTTTCTTATAAACATAAGTTAATCTTTTCAGTATTTCATTTGTTTATTTATTTTCTAGAATACTGTGTAAAATTAACAGGCCTAATTTCAATATATGTTTGTTTTTCATAAAAAAATTGAAAGATCCTAATGTTAATTGAGTTTTCCAGAGTTTATATTTTTAAGAGTTTTTCTAATATTAACTCAAGAGTTTTACTGTTGTTTTTACTAATTGGTCTGAAATGGTCAAGGGGTACTGGGGTCTAACATTTAAAACTGAAATAAAAAATAAACACATACAGTACAGCCAACATGCATGGGACAAAGAGCCACGAAACCGGAAGATTATATGCAACAGAGTGATTTATTAAGGGAAAATATGATGTAAATATAAAGGTTTGATGGTGAAACAAAAAAGTGGTATAAATATATTTAGAGCATATACAGTATTTATAGAAACAGTCATACTCAAAACAGTGGGAACGTGAAGAAGGGACGTGGGAAATCAAAGAAAATAACAAAACCAAAAACCCTCTAACTTTTAACTATCGCCCTAAGCCTAACTATGAAAAGAAAACGCGATCAAACAAAAATAGTGAGCACAAAACAGCAACAACATGGGGGGGGGGGGGGGGGGGGGTTTGGGGTGGGGGGGGGGGGGGGGGGGGGGGGGGGGGGGGGGGGGCTTGCGGGTGGTCTGGCATTCTCTTATATCTGGGAGGGTCTTGTCTGATTGGGAAAGGCAGGATGGATCCCGTCAGCGGTAATGAAGATTGACAGGTGATAGGACCAATGACCAGTAACTAAGAAAGTGAAAGAAAACAAGAGAAGCAAAGACAGAGAGAAACACAGGACAAAGCACGAACACATAAAACCCCCACCCATAAGAACAAACATATATGGCAATATTGTTTGTTAAATCCTGAAACCAAAACTACAGCACAAACCAGAGTTCAACTAGGCACTTCTAGAAAGGGCATCCGCTACTACATTTTCTGTTCCTTTCTTGTGGCAAATTTCCAAATTATAATTTTGTACAATCAGGGCCCAGCGCATGAAGCGATGATTCTGATTCTACCTGCAAGAGAGGAAAAATTACAGATTATGATCCAAATAAACAGTAACAGGAAGAGAACTAGAACCAATGTAAACTTCAAAATATTTTAGTGCCAACAGCAATGCAAGAGCTTCTTTTTCAATGGTCTAATAGTTGAGTTGACAGGGTGTTCAGTGACATTTCGGTCACTCCTGGAGGAGTACGGTACACGCATTGACCTTGAGTTTAAAGGGGAATGCAATGTCTGGAGCAGCAAGGATTAGGGTGCAGCACAACAAAGCTTTAATATTTCCAAAAGCCTGCTGACGCTCAGCTGACCAAACGAACTGCTGGGATGGACTAAATAAATTTGTGAGAGGACAAACCACACTGGGAACATTCTGACAAAATCTGCAATAGTATCCAGTCATTCCTAACAACTGGTGCAACTTGCATCTGGTGTTGGGAACAGGAAAGTCGGTTATGGCGGAAACTTTGGCCGCAATGGGACAAACTTGACCTTGGCCAACTTCTTTACCAAACAAATTCACATTTGGACAGATTTAGAGTTAGTGTAGATTTGGCAAGCCGTTTAAACATGGTGTGCAACAAAGAAATGTGTTCTGACCACTCAGATGAGTACACTACTAAGTCATCCAGATATGTTAAAAGGCAGTGTAGAGAAAAGAAGATCTTGAATCATCCAGATATGTGTTACAATTTGGGACACCGGCCAACACTGTATTAACCAACTTCTGGAAAGTAGCAGACGCGTTGCACAGCCCGAAGGCCGTAACCTTATATTGCATCAAGTGATCAGGTGTTACGAAGGCAGAAATATCTGAAGCTTGAGGCATTAATGGCTCCTGCCAGTAACCTTGCATTAAATCCAATTTAGTGACAAAGCAGGCAGACCCAAGGTTGTCAGTGCAATCCTCCATACGAGGAAGAGGGAAGCAATCAGGTACTGTCACAGCATTAACCTTTCGATAATCCGTGCAAAAACTGAATGTTCCGTCTGGTTCGGGTACAAAAACACACAGCGAACTCCACAGACTACAACTAGTACAACTATTTCTACTAAATATTCAGCTTCTTTCCTCATGATAGCTCCCTTATTTGGATTCACACTGTAGGCATGTTGATTGATGGGGGAGAGTTATTAACATTTATATAATGTTGTAATACCAAAGTCAGGGTGTCATTGAAGAGAGTGGGAAAACTATAAATTACCTGGATAATGTCCTGTCATTATGATTCAGATAAGTGAGTGAGATATGAAGGCAATTCCGTCAACATTTCTGAATTGCTCTCTCCCGGGTCCTCACCACCACACCTCGTTCTTGTTCTGACTGGGTCTTGAACCTGGGTCTCCGGCATGGGAGGTGGATGCACTAACAAGGAGGGTAAATGAGTGAAGGTTTGTGAAGGAGTGAAGGAGTGAGGTTTACCTGCATACCACCTACCCGCTGGCCTCTGTTACACTTATCCTGGCACACTGTTGAGGGGCATTGTGCAACACAAGACCTTCCTCATCAGCAGCACATACCTGAGCAGAAGATGTATCCTCACTAACTACTGCAACAGTAAAAACAACAGGTGTGGATGTTTTCTCAGTAGTTTTTCCCTGTGGACTCTCTCTAAGATGAAATGCTTTCAACATGTTTACGTGGCACACTCGTGACTGGCGTTTTCTTTCAGGAGAACAAATTACATAGTCTGTCTCACTCAATTTTTTCTGCACTACGTAGGGGCCAGAAAAGCGGGCAGACAAGGCAGATCCTGGGATTGATACAAGCACCTGGTCACCGGCCTGAAAAGCATGCAGGACCGTTCTAGCTTCATACTGGCGCGTCATGACTTTTTACGCAGCTGTAAGCGATTCTTTTGCCAGGTCACAAGCGTTATGTAATGCTCTCTAAAACTTCTAATTCATAATTCAGCACATTAGTCTTAGGACTTGCATCAATTTCCAATATGTTTTCTTTTAGGACCTTTGAGTGGTCCTTGTATACATAGTATGCCCAAAAACAAGCTCAGGAACCCAGCACTGAACCCGAGCGACTCTTGAACCATTTCGCACACTGCAAATAACACCAATGGGGACGCCTTCATCTCAATCTCTACTTATGTCTGCACAGTACTTCCTTAACATAGACTTAAGCATCTGGTGAAATAGTTCAAGTGCGCCTTGACTCTCCGGATGATAGGGTCCAGATTAAAATCTGTGGGTGATGAAAAGTGATTAATTTGAAAATGTGTCCCTTTGTCAGTTTGTACAACTTTCGGTAAGCCAAATGTGGAGAAAAATTTGACCAATGCCTTGATAATCACAGAAGCAGTAATTTTGCCTCAGGGAACCAGGTAGCAGTACACATTAGCGTTAATAGAAACTGATTTCCTGACTTTGTTTTAAGCAGCGGTCTGACACAGTCGATAATAAGATGTTCAAAGGGCTCTCCAGTAACTGGAATGGGAGAGAGGGGAGCCCGAGGAATAACCTGATTTGGTTTTCCTCTTACACTAGCAAGTATAATGAGTCCGGCAAAATTCCACAACATCCCTCTTTAACCCAGGCCAAAAGAAATTGATTCTATTGTACAATTTTGTGATACCCAAATGACCTGACAACACAGGATTGTGCGTCAGACACAGCACATGCTGACAATAAACAGAAGGAATGACAATCTGGTACACAACATTCAAATCAGCATCACTTTCAGTATTAGAGCACCATTTGCGCATTAACAAGTCATTCTCTACAAAATAAGCAACTTCTTTCTTGCTAACCTTGTCTGGAGAAAAAACAGAGGCAAAACATTTGATTAAAGACACACAACACAAACACGTAACGCATGGAAAAAAATGAAATTTTGCGCAGGGGGGGGGGGAAATACAGGGAATGTTACCCATAATTATTCTCTTTGTTCAGTAGCTGTTTGTTTCACAGGTTTCTCTCTTTCACACATAATTGTGTTGATTCTCTGTATTTCTGCATCTGGATCTGCTCTTCTTCTCTGCTGTCTGATCTACTGCAGATCACATGATAAAGGTAACTCAGAAGGAATCAACTAGAGGTTTGTGACACAATAACAGTTTTAGTAGTGGTAGTCTATGATGTAAAACCACTGACAGTTGATACAAAATTCTCTTTCGGTGTTTTGCATTACAAAGTCACATAAATATTTATAGTTATTTCTGTAAATCTAAATTTGAATAGTATTTTTTTATTTTTTTTGCACACTTCGTGCAAACTAAAAATGCAGCTTGCAAAATTCAGTTTTGAAATTTTCACTTTTCACTTTAGAAATTAGACGTCTATTCTTTTTCAGGTTTCCTTGTGCAACATTGTTGTAACCAGATTTTTCTGGGATCTTCAGTGGTTTTGCCCTGTTATGTTGACAAACACGTATTAAACCAAAGTCTGGTGGTGGAATGGAGAAGAACAGGCTCAGAGACTCTGGTTCATCTGTATAAAGATGGTGAGAGTCGAGCAGAGGCCCAGCAGCAGGATTATCATGATAGAGTTCATTTCTTTACTGATCAGATTCATCATGGAAACTTCTCCCTCCGTCTGGACAATCTGACAGCTAAAGATGAGGGAGAATATACATGTACCGTTTACAGTGACCAGGACTGTGTGTATTTATCTGAGACAAATTTGACACTGAGTGAGTAAACATTAAAAGCAAAAACTACTTTAATCTACTGTACTATTTTAGTGCATTATTTTAATTTAGTTCTGCATATTACATTTGTGTCTTAAGACTTTGCAATAAAGCAAATTAATTCTGTCATGCATGTTATGCATTCAAGTTTACATATTGATGTTTGTAAATTTGATTGTATGTTAGCTTTTAGTCAACTGGAGGTGACCTTTTTTTTTGTACAACTGATCCAAACTAGAACCAAATGTTTGTTCCTATTTAAGAGTAACTGTCATCACCAGCATTGTTTTCCCAATATTATTGTACAAAATACCCTTAAATATTTTGTTAACAAAATTTTCACATTGGTAACATGTTGTTGTTCCATTTTTAGCTTTTACTGTTGAAGAATCTGATTCCCTTGTTGTTCCTCTCGGAGGGTCAGTGGTTCTGCCCTGTCAGATTAACAAACGCTTATTAAAGAAAAGACTAAAGGTGGAATGGAGAAGAACAGACTCAGAGACTCTGGTTCATCTGTATCAAGATGGTGAGAGTCGAGCAGAGAAACAGCAGCAGGATTATCATGATAGAGCTCATTTCTTTACTGATCAGATTCAACATGGAAACTTCTCCCTCCGTCTGGACAATCTGACAGCTGAAGATGAGGGACGATACACATGTACAGTTTACAGTGAGAAGGACTGTGTGTATTCAGCCATCACAGACCTGGAATTGTGTAAGTTTAAAAATTAATTTTGATTTTGTAGTTTATTTTGAATTTCAAATTATATTTCCATATTTTAAGGTAGCATTATGATCAATCATTTTAGTCATAAATATCCACTTTTTTTTTTTTTTTACAACAGTTTAAAAGACTGTCACTTTTTTGAATGAAAGTAGTAATTTTCTCCATTAAAAGAATAATAATAATAAAAAATCTTACTGATTCTAAACATTTGAATGGTAGTGTAATTGTCACATTATTATGTATATAAATTTGTGTTGAGAATGAACCGAGACTTCAGCCCACTTGACTACTGTAGATTCATGGCAGAAGAATAATGAGAAAAACACTGCCTTTGATATTTTTGTTTTAAAGGGTTTGAGGTTAAACATTCTTGTCGAACGCTTGCTCCTCTGGGATCTTCAGTGGTTTTGCCCTGTTATGTTGATGAACTCTTACTAATGGAGGGTCTGGAGGTAGAATGGAGAAGAACTGACTCGGAGACTCTGGTTCATCTGTATCAAGATGGTGAGAGTCGAGCAGAGTCCCAGCAGCAGGATTATCATGATAGAGCTCATTTCTTTACTGATCAGATTCAACATGGAAACTTCTCCCTCCTTCTGGACAATCTGAGAGCTGAAGATGAGGGACGATACACATGTACAGCTTACAGAAATCATACATCCGTGTTTTCATCTGAAACTAATTTGGAACTGAGGCTACAAGGTAAGTCAGCCTTGATACAGTTTATGTTTTTATTTTTGCATAATCTTAAGGTTAAACATTACTAGCTGTGCACATAAATGTCTAATGTTGTTTTGCACCACTGCTCAGGTTGTGCTTTACTAGTTTATTTGCAGTTTGTTCAAATGTCTTCACACAACACTAAGGCTGACGCTAATCCAGACGGGTTTAACATTACTTAATGTTTTCATTATCGTTTTGTTCGTAATTGTATCTTTTGTGTACGGTTTAGTTTTTGTCAATTGATTAGTTTAAAAGTCTTATGAATGTTTTTCTGATAATTATGTGTTTTGTGTGATGTTTTGTTGTTTTTTGTACACCTAATATAAAATCGGACCAGCATCACATTGCATGTTATTTACCATTTAATTATCTCTCCAGACACAGTCTTCTGTCTTCAGATGTTTCTCGTCTTCTGTCCAAATATGATCATGTTTCTTTCGTTTGTCCTCTGGGGTGTTTCTGAAGGTGAGTGTTATAGTAGTGATTGTATTTTGGTATATATACAGTATATCAAATGATTTACTAATACAACAGTAAATCTAATGACTGATATCTGCTTTTGTTTCAGGGTCTCTAAATGAGTCGGTCTCTTGCTGTGCTCTTTATTTTCTGAGGCCTCTTATGTTGCTCTGGGCGGCTCCATATGCTCATGAGTTCACAGGTTATGATTCATTTATGATGAGTGTCCATTTATTAGATTAAATATACTATATGTACTTTGTCCAAACAAATAACCTCAATAAATTTTCCATTAAGAGGTGATCAGTGTTTTATTGCCATTTGTTATGTATTGTGTTGGTGTTGTATGATATTGTAATTCATTATTTTGTACCTTTCTGTTTCTTACAGGCAAGACTAAAACATATATTCACAATTACAGTTATGACACAGAATACATTGTTTTATCAACTGTTTTTTATTCAGGTAAACAAATCCAAATGTAAAGCAACAGCCATTATCATAAACATATGAAATGCACAATTAACAGTTGTATGTAGTTGTGTATATACAAATATAGTAAATCTATAATAATAAGAAATTCAGTGTGCTATCAATTTATAGCTGGTTTAAAAATATATATATATATATATATTTTACTAAATATTATTTTATTAACGTTAAAGTAGTAACGTTATTTTTGGTTATTTTTCTAATGTGTATTTATATTTAGTTTGTTCTTCTGTTTAGTGGTTGCTTTTATATTTTTCTCTCTTCCAGTTCTGTTTAAATCTGCCTGGGACAAAAGCTTAAATTACACAGGATTTGAAGGTGTCACGATAATATTCATCTTTGTGACTGTGCTTCTGCTAAACCTCATCTATATTATTTTATGCAAGTATTTCTAGTACCAATGGCATGTATGTTATTGTTTTATTGTTTTATTTCTAGTACCAATGGAATTTTTGTAATGTATTTGGATATGTTTTATGATATTGTATTTAAGTTGTTTTAATATAATTTGATGAGTTGAAGAGATTTATTTAGTTATGATTTAGTCTTTACTACAGTAACTTTATAATGAATATACAGTGAATGATGATTAAATTGATGCCCCAAAGCATCAGCCGCTCATGTGAATGTCACAAACAGTTCTGCAGTAACATAATTTTGTTTCTTCTACACAGTTTTAAGCTATGCATTCATTACATTAATTCAAAAACATGGCAAACGTTTTATTCCTTTAATTCATGGCTGTTTTGTCTTATACAGTGTTGGCGAGATTCATCTGGAAATTAAGCCAACAGATTATTACTATTTTCAGGGTTCTGGCTAGAATAAGCTTTGATATTTTGCCTTCATTACAATTCCTCCTCCTGTTCTTTGCCTTTGGATCTGCCAGATCTGGTAAATTTACCTTTGTGAACTATTTATGTTCATTTGTAAGTAATAGTGTTAAAATCAAAGAGTTCAAGTTTAATCATGTTGTTATTTTATTGATTCTTTTGTTTGTATAGATATTTTTATTTTTTTTTTTTTTATGATTAATTAATTGTTGCTGTTTTACCAGTTTTTCTCACACTGACAAGATACGACTGGGATCTTACATGTTTACCAGTTTTTCTCACACTGACAAGATACGACTGGGATCTTACATGTGGGAGATAGGTGTGGTGTATTGCATGTGGGATTATTATGTGTTGTTAGTGTTTTTGTATTGTTATGATTTCTGTTGTGGACGTATTGTTTATTTTTTTTGTTGTTTATAGTATATTATCTTTGGCGCATACAGAAATTACGGAGCGTTTTGACCAAAGAGCTGAATGAGAGTAAAAATATTTTCAGACTTTAAAAAAATTTGCAATTGTTTAAGACATCTGTAGGAAATATATATTATGTTCAGTGTATGATCTAAATTTTAATTCACCTTCACACGGTCAGTGTCAAACTCAGATATGCACTTTTTTTTAACTAATATTAAATCTTTTTTTTTCTTCTTCTTCTTTTTTCAGGTTCACGTTTGTTCATGAGATCAGTTTGGTTAATTCTCATGTTACTGGTCAATGCCATTATGGTTTATTTCTACATCATAGCACTGGGAACTGAAAAAGGTACTATAATAAAATGCTTATTATATGCTTACTATAATAAGCATATCTTACATTTATGCTGTAAGTTACTAAAGATGGTAAAGGTTTTTTGCCAATTAATTAACAGATACATTAAAGAATCTTTTACTCAGATCTGATGTATTTGTTGATGTTCAGATCGTATTGGATGGGCCTGTATGATTGTGGTTTTTTAAGTTGGTTTGGGTATTAATCATCTGCTCTGATCATCTTCATAACTGCATTGCAATGACAAGCTATTATTTTTCAAAACTCATTTGTTTAATTAAATTATTTATAAAAAAGTTTCTTGCTAATTTCTATTGTGAAGATACTAGGGGATACATTTACTAGAAGAATGAAGGATTTTAATCAAAAGCTGTGAAAAAAATGCAATGATTCATTTTTATAATTATAAATGTTGATATTAAACTGCATTTGATCTCACAGATCTTCACCGTGTTGTTCCTGTGTATGTGTTTGGATCAGTTGGTGTTGTTGTACTGAACTCAGTTACCCTGATGACTGAACTGATACTGAAAACAGGTGAGTGAACACTTGAACATCACACAGTGCCTGATTATATTAAGCAATTTACATTACGCCTATGGTAAATACATATTATAAGATAATATATCAGTTAATACTTTACTGTGAGGCATAAATCAGCTTATTCCGATCAAATTATTCTCATTTTCATAATTTCTAGCAACAATACTGCAATAAAGCCTTATAATAATCTGCTATAATTTGGAGGTAATATTTAAGCACAATTGTCTATTGTAAATAAAGTACTCTTGCTGATCCTCAGTTAATGGTGGTGGAGCAGTTGGTGATCTGAGAGTTGTCGTCTTCTCCTCTGAAATCCTCTTTACTGTATTTCTGATGATTTTACTCGTATTTGAACCTTGTGAGTACAAACTGAACTTTAGTAAGTTGCATTGTCTAGGTAAATTATTATTATTATCATCTGATGTGTTTTGTCCATCTGTTCAGCCTCTAAATAACTTCTTCCACTTTCTTTCTTTGAACACACAGGGATCAAAATGTGTCTGCAATCATGTCAGGTTAGTGTCAATAATTAAATATGATTTAAATATGATACCGTACCATATTTAATGTAAATCATATTTAATAAACTGCAATATCAGGAGGTATTTCACTTCATATTATTGGTGCACTCAATAATTTTATCGGCATGTTTCTCTGGCTGATATAACAGAAGTATTTTTTTTTTATTTTTTTTACTGACACATCATTGTGAGCACATGCAACAAGTATTTGTCATTTGTAATGAACTGCTGATGGTAAACTCTTGATAAAACATGATAAAAAAAAACAGATGTTGTCTAGATCAGTGTTTGTTGTTTTTGTTTATTGTTTATAACTGTTCTGTTTGTGTTTGTTTACTTTATTGTTTGTGTTTGTCTCCTTTATTTAATACAAACCATTCTGAATCTGTATGAAAAATGACTGATTGCACCTTTATTCTGAACTCAGAATGCAGCTGAATCTGATGAAACTCCAACCAATGGATCAAAGCAGAAGCAGAACACAGCAGAATACCATGAAATGAAACCTCTCCTAAAGACTGAAGATCATGAGGCTGATAGGACAGAGAACATTCTGCCAGATTCAGTGGAATCACAAACCTGATCAGCAATAAGAGAGAGAAAAAGAAGACTCAAACGCTCGAGCATTGACAGTGAGAAATTCAACGTTCTTCACTGTAATGCAGATGATTTTGTGCTGTCAGCTCTTTTTAAAAGTTATTTTATAAATAACTTGAATCATAGGCCAGGTGTTTATTTGTGATAATTTTAAACTGTGGTAACACTTATGCTGATTGATATATTTCTATAAGAACTACAGTAAAGTTCGGTTCATCTGCTGATCTAGAGAGTTTCTTCAGTGTGTTGGTGGGTCAGAAAGCAGTTGAACAGTGTTCAGGCCAGTGTTTCCTTCTGTATTCATGTAGTAATAGATCCATATGACGATAACTGCATTATCAATGGCTTAAGCCTCAGTTGCTACCTCTAAATTGACGTTTTGGAATTAGCTACAGAGGCTTGGAGGAATTACATATTTCATTTAGGTATAACTTTAAAAGTTTTAATATTATTGTTTCTATATAATTAGCTATACAATTATTGCAAGCAATGTCTTTCTGGAACATGCATTGAAATAAGACAAAAGCCAATATTGAATGTGTTACTAAAGAGTCAACTTTGTCACACACACACACACACACACACACACACACACACACACACACACACACACACACACACATATATATATGTCTTTATAAAAATCAAGTTTACTTGAATAGAACAAACAGAATGCAACATTGTGTCATTAAAATGCATGTATTTCTTAAATCCATTTATTTTTTTTCTGTTAAATTATAACTTGTTTATCTTAGGTGTTGTTGTTAAAAACAGGTTTAAACATGCTGTCTTCATGCATCATATTGTTCTCTAAACCTAATGTTGGACCATCCAAAGAGATTATCATGTTCAGAAATTATGGATTTATGTTTATATTTGTTGCTGTAATTCCAGATGTATCTGATGGTATGCATGTTGTTTTTCTCTCTATAAACTGATTCGGATGACAAGGCACATCTTTAATTGTCCAATTTATGTCTATGCAAACTGTTGCTCAAGAGCTTATACATTTATCTGATCTAAATGCTTAAAGAGTTTGTGCTCATGTATGAATTTCTTTACAGCATTTAACTGCACATAAAGCACATATTCCTTCACAACTGTTATACCTGCTGGTCAGAGTGGCCATGATATCCACCAGAGGGCACTTCTGTATACTCTTTTAATATTTCATCCTGAACTGCATGTCTCATTCACCATATTGGTTTTGTCTAGCCAGAAGAGAACTGACCCCCAACTGAGCATGGTTTCTTGGTTTTGTATAGTCTTTTGATATTTGATCCTGAACTGAGTATGGTTTCTTTTTTTTTTTTTGGTTTATTTAAGTGGTTGGGTTTTTGTTCCTCGTTACACTATATGAACTGAGCTGGAGATGGCATCACTGAATTAACGATGGACTGATTTTAACTGAAAAAAACTTACTAGTTTTACTGTTGTCCTATTTTAAAAGCTGCTTTACAGCAGAGTTGAATTTTGTTTGCATTACTGACACACTATTTTCCTGTTTTACACTGTAAAGCTACTTTGATGCAATCTGTATTTTATGAAGTGCTATATAAATAAAGGTGACTTGACTTGCTGCCTTTAGATCCTGCACTCATCTTTATTTTGCAGCAAAGCTGTGACAGAAGAACTGACCTCCAGTTCCTAGAGAGGCACACACAGGGATTTCTGGACCTTCACCATCTCGTCCCTTATGATGACAACTGACTGTGTGTGCTTTTCTGAACAAGTCTCAATGCAAAGACAAGATTGTGCTTGCCCAGAAACAAGCCACTAGGGACATCAATGGAGTATGTGGAGTGGGTACTCCTCCAGAATGGTTCCCCATTTACCATCTCCAAGAGTGAGGCGCTCCCTCTCTCTTGCTCCTTCGGTTCCACCTGGGATTGTCGACCCTATGGTTGCAGTGGGCTTCCTCGTCCCTCTGGCTCTGCCTTGGTCGGTCATCACTCTGACTTTGCCATGGACTTACGGGCCTTTGTCTGTGACCTGTCCTTCCACCCCTTTGCCTCTGTCAGGTTCCTCCTTCCCTTCAGCTCTACCTTGGTCTTCAGTCGCACTGCTTCCACCTCAGTCCTCTGGCGCCCTGGCTCCACCTCAGTCATTCACCGCTGCAGCTCTGTCTTGGTCTCCAGGACCTTCAGTGTCCCCGGTATCTACAGCTTTTCAGCTCTGACTCAGTCTCCACCTTCCACACTGTCTAAGGTCCATCGTTCCCTGGTTCCACCTGGCAAGGCACCACCATGGCTCCTCCCTCGGCTCTGCCATGGGCCTGCACACTGGTATTTATGTGGGTGTTTTTTCTTCCTTTTGGTTTGTTTCTACTGCATGTACATCCTGGCTTTTTTTTCCCTTGTCTTCACCCAGCTTTCTCTCTTCGCCCTAGCTCTTGCTGTCCAGCATCCCGGCTCTGCGTCCCCCACCTAAGCCACCTCCCTCTGCTGGACTTGATGTCACATGAATGTTCAGTTCTGTTTGGTTTTGTTTTAGTTTTTCTTATTTGGCCTGTTCCGGAGTTCTTTTTGTTTAATAAACACTAATGTGCTGCATTTAGATCCTGTGCCCATCTTTATTTTGCAACCAAGCTGTGACAAATAACTCCTGTCTACATTGTCTGTTTCAATAGTGATTCATTTTTTTTGTGTGTTGCATTTAGGTCTTTTCAGAGAGAGATTTCATATTATGTTGAAGGTAAAAAAACTTAACACTTTTGTTTTATTTCTTTTTCTTAGTCAGAACTGGTTCATCAGGATTAGCTGCAGTTTATCAGATCTTTCTATGCTAAAAGTAAATCAAGTTTTAACATATGCTCACAGACCTACAATCAAATAATATTTTCAGCTGAACATGTACCTGCTTGTGTTTGTTTTTGCGGCTGCTATACTAGTTATATCTGATGGTTTGTATAATATTTTTCTCTTTATGCTAATTCTGGAGAAAAAAAGCACAAAATGAATTTGTCAAATTAATTATGTTCAATGTGGAAACACACTAAACGAAATTTGTTTCATTTATGTCAAATGTTGATCATCTGCACACATTGAAGAGGTTTCATGGAGGAAAACAGATGAAGATATTCTGGTTCTGCTCTACCAAAACAATCAGACTTTATCAGATTCACCAGATGAGCGATACAGAGACAGAGTTGAGTTCTTCACTGATGAAATCCCAAAAGGAAACTTAGAGGTTTCATGTGAACAGAAGTTTACACTTTGTTTGCGAGGACTTTCAGCCAAAGCAACTACAGAACTGGGAAACTGGTGGTGAGTAACAATAAATAAGTTGGCTGCCTTTATTACATGACCGCTAAATGCTACCCAATTTATCTTGGTAAAACTCAAGGCTGCGGTGTGTTGCTGTTTCATTGAGAAAGTGTCTATCTTGTTTTGGTCCACTTCATGACTAGAACCCAGATTGCACGTTTATAATGGGATGTTTATGCCTCAGATCCGGCCGTATTCGGAAGACGACTTTCATAACATTTCCGTCACACCGCTTGAGGTTTTATTCTGCGTGTGTCCAATCACGCAACTCTGGAGACATCTTGGCTGGCCAATCACAGCACACCTGTGTTCCTGTGTCTCTTTATTTACGTCTGAGGGCATTCTGACGACAACTTTCATACCTTTTCTGGACCTTGACACTGTTTTTTACTTGGCACTATGGGCAGTCCAGGCCTCCCGGTTTTCATCCAAAATATCTTAAATTGTGTTGTTCCGAAGACGAACAGAGCTTTTAGGGGTTTGGAATGACATGGGGGTAAGTGATTAATGACAAAATTTTAATTTTGGGGTGGAGTCCAGGTTGAATGTCCAATCTAGAAATCAGCTTTGGTGCATCTGTTTTGAGACTTCACCAAAAATCAATTTTCTCACACTGCTTTTAACACATAGGGATTTCAGACATGAAGTGTTTGCAGTGTTGTCAGGTTAGTGCCACTGCACTGATTTGAGAGTTACAGTCAACCTGAAATGTACTTGACCCTTTTGACCCCAAATGATGTTTGCTGAAAAAATTAAATAAAATAACATAAAATAAATGTTCCATTTATGTAAATGGAATATGATTTTGTACAGTAGTCAACACTTGGTAACTCTACAAATAAAAAAATTAAGCTGGATTGATATCTGCTTGTATGGTCACTCTCGGGATGTTTGGGGTCCTGGAGACCAGGGAAATGATAAAATCTATACTTTTTCTTTTTAATTTGTCAAATAAAATCACTAAATCCACCACGATTGGTATCTGCAAAATATTATTTAAACTATCGGCAATGCTTATAAAAATTAAATGTTCAGAAAGGTTGCGATCCTTCTATGGGTTGACAATGAGGAAGGGTTTTGATTGTATATGGGACGCCAATAAGGGTTAATATATTTACTATACATATCTTTCTAAAAAACCTGGCATTGTATACTACTAACACTGTTCACTTTGTGATGAATTACTTATGTTGCTCTATTCTAAATCACTTGCAAAATACATAAATGTAAATGTAAATACGTCAAATATAAATGTGCATACTTCTGAACCAGGAAGCAGTGAGGTCTAATGACCTTCCAGCTACCAGATCAAACCAGAACCAGGATTCTCAGGTGAATATCTTTTATAAGATCATATATATTTAAGATGTTTTCTTGCACTGCTATTAAAGGTTGCTTATTTTTCTTAAATATTGTTTCATTTTTTAATTTTTTATAACCTATAATGCAGAAGTATTTGAAGAAACTTCTGTCAATGGATCAAACCTGAACCAGAAAACAGAGGAATCATATGATTCCGTCATTTAATGAACTTAGTGATACTGAGAAAATGCCCTACATACTTGGAGAAGATGACAACACAGCTGCACTAGCTGCAAAATTTGCATTACCCTTACGAATAAGAAGTTTTTTCAAGTGTGCTATTAGTATACTTCTTTCAAACTAAAAATAGGAAAGTATACTTTTAGTCTACTTTTTATGTACTTCTCAGAAATGGGCTTTATGTACTTCTCAGAAATATACTTAAAATGAATTTAATTTATACTTGACTTATACTACAGAAAAAGTCTAAATATATTTGAGCTATACTTGTGCTCCTAGAATCTGTGTTTGCATTGTTATAGCTAGTACACATCTTCTGTACAGAATTTCCAAAAAATACAAGTGAAGAAGAAACTGCACCAACAGATGCTTCCACATGTAGGGTGCTTCTCAAACGGAAGGCTGCATATCTCGGCTACAACGTCATCAAACGTCACTGAAGGCCATCTCAATCGAAAGGATCCTTGGAAGGCAGCCTTTGTTTCGTGTCCTTCATTCAGCTGAATTTGAAGGATGCATGGGATGTATCCTCAGCGACCTTTCAATCACCCACAATCCTTTGTACCCATTCCTTTTATGAAAATAAACTGATGAAAAATGAGTTAGTACTGAGCTGAATTTATTATGGAATGTAAGACAAAAATAATGTTTTCGGACATGAAAGGATAGATGTTATCTTTTGTTTTGGTGTAAATTACTTGCTAAACTGCCAATAATTTAATCCACGGGGAGACTAGACGACTGTGATTCATTGTATTGCATAAATAGAAAGCAAAATAACATAAAGATTTGTAATACAAAGTATTTTTCCAAAACTAAGTTTTATTAGTATTTCTGTGCCTTGGCGGTGAGGTCTAAGGGTTAGGGTTAATAAGAACACATGTGACGTAGCCACGCGCACTTACTAGACTGTCTCATTCTAGCGTTTAATGCCAAGAGGAGGACTCTAGCCTACAAGCCTCTAAAGGACTGAAGGACTGAACTAGGAAGGGCACGGCTTTGGTAGGATGCAGCCTTCTGTTTGAGAAGCACCTGTAATCTAACACGATCATCAGACATGAAACAGCTTCAAAACTATGTAACGTTATGGAATAAAATGTCGACCAATGCAGAGCTAATAATGACTGTCAAGCTTTGGGGTGTTGAGATTGACTCTGTCTACATTTTATTTATCATTCTGAATCCAATTCAATGTCTTTTTTCAGCTTTTTGTTCAAAATGTTGTTTATTTTATTTAAAAACATTTTATTTATGAAACTTATCCACAATCAAGTGTTTACAAAAAAAGAATGCATGAAGCTAGAATAAAATGTTTTTGTTTACAAGCAGAGACCCTGTTCTTTCTTTTGATGTTTTGTATGTTCAGATATTCATATATACATATATACATATACATATACATACCATATATATATATATATATATACACTGTATAGCCTATAAATACAAATTAATACCTAAATAGGGACAAAGAAGTATACTTGTATGAAGTTCACTAAAAGAAAACTTAAGAGTATATTTGCAGTATAAAACTACTGAACTGGTTTACTGAGACTATACTTCAAAGTCTATTAAAAATGCTACTACTATTTATTAGTAAACTATCAGTCAGGCACGTGCCAGAATTTTTTCTCTACCGGTGCTAAGGGGGGGCTAGACCAATATGTGGGGGTGCTAAGAAAATAAATGGTATTGATGACTTCAGAGTTACTTCATAAAGAAATGGGGCTAAACCGAAGCTATTAAAAATTCTGACGGGGCTATAGTCCCCCCTAGCCCCGGTGTAACACCGTCACTGCTATCAGTAGGCTATACCTATAAGTTCACTTTTAGTATAGTTGCAGTACAAGCTAAAAATATTGATGTTAACTAGTTGTGTACTCAAAGTTTATTACGGTTATACTTGAAGTGTACATAAAAGTATACTTTTATATACTAGAAAGTGGGCCAATTTAGTCCCAAGGAGTACTGAAATAGTACAAGTATACTACTAGTACACTGATATCTGTATACTTACTAAAGTATACTTAAAATATAAGTATACTTAATAAACTAAACTTGAAGTGTACTACCTTTTGGTAAAGCCAGTCATTCAACATGTTAGGTGCTAAACATGATTAACTCTAAACTGACTCACTTTATCTTTTCATCTATTTAGATAATAATATTTAATATCTATGTTTTTTTTTTCTTCGATTGTTTCTTTTTATCATTTTTATATACATATACATGTTAATGCTTTGGCAACATTGTGTTACACAGCCATGTTAATAAGGCTTAATTTGAATTGAAAAAAAAAAAAAAATTGAGAGAGAGAGAGAGAGAGAGAGAGAGAGAGAGAGAGAGAGAGAGAGAGAGAGAGAGAGAGAGAGAGAGAGCTGTGTGCAGTGCAGTGCAGTGCAGTACTGTTTAGGTTTCTCTGCTGTCTGTCTCTCTGCATTGCAGCCCAGTGCTGGCTGCTGGAAGTCAAACCCAAATGGCGACGTCCAGTCCCAGCAGCACCCCAGCAGCATCAGCCTCCAGCGCACAGCACCACCAGACCCAGAGCCAGCACATCAGCACCATGAGCAGCATGCAAGGTCAGAACCCACCGAACCGCGCATCCATCCGCCCCACAATGAGATCCACTGACCGTTTACTCGCATCAGATGAGACTCAATCACGCTGCATTACTAGCCGTGTAGCTTTAGCTAACCTATCGATCTCACTTTGGATTTACAAGCTCTGAATTGTAGGTTTTAAAATAGTAACCGCTTTTTAGTTGCTTTATACTAGTAGTTTTAAATCTATTTTAAGCGTCGTGTTAGCCGCACGGCTAACTGCTTCAGTCAAACACTGACAGGCCCGGGAATATTTCATTTTTTCAACGTGATAATTACATTGTCTACTACATAACCCATGTGTAGATTAATATTTTTTATGCATACATCGTTGTTAGTATTATATTAATTCGTTTACTGTCGTTGTTCGTTAACTGACTGTCATTGGAGTTTGTTGACATTTTTAGCTGCGTGGCTAACGTTAACTGGCTAACGATACGACGCTAAAATGATCTTAAGATAAATGCGAGTGTTTTGGGGGGAACTGAAGAGTCGTCTCTTAATAAATGGAAATATTAAGATGTTATTTTAATTATTTGTGGACCACAGAAGAAAGAATGATTTCATAAAGAGATCACTGACAGCTTATCTAACAAACCAATGGCTCTCAATATTTTAGATGCCACGGGCCTCAACATCCTCGCGTTATATAGTTTATTGTGTAAAAACACAATTTATACTGTGAAAAATTTATATGTCTAAAAATTTTCTATTAAGTTACTTAAATTACTTTGTTTTCCCGATATCGTAGCCCACTTTACTAACTTACTTAATTTTAACTTATTATTGAATCATTATTTTATTTATTTATTCATTTGCTTATTTATTTTAATCAATTTTTTTTTGTCTAACTTAATTGTTATTTATTTATATACGCATTCATACATATTTATTTTAATATAATTTTTATTTATTCATTTTCATTTTAATTAGTTATTATTATTATTATTATTATTATTATTATTATTATTACTATTATTATTGCATGTTTTACACTATTTCTCTCTAAACTTTTCCATGGGCCAACTAGCATCGTGTGCCCCCAGTTTGAAAAACTTAATGTTTTTACGGTTGTAATTTGGGTAGTTTTATGACTCCAATTGCCACATGATATATTCATGATTGAATATGAATGATTGAATATGTCATTTAGAATAGATCATCTACAAAAGCTCAAAATACTGCGGTATTTAACATCAAATATGGATCTGTGTGGAAAACAGATCGCTCAAATGAGTTAGTACTAATTTTAGCTTGAAATGTGACTCTTTGAATGGTTTATTTTGGACTTGGTGTGGTGTAGTGGGTAAAGATATGGGCTGGTAACTGAAAGGTTGCAGGTTTGAACAAGAACACAAATGTGCATGAATTGTGTTTATCATAAAGTCATCACCAAGACCATTGCAATTGTTTTGTTTGTCTTGATATTGAAGATGTTTCAGTTCCACTATGAGATGTAGCCATTAACTGTAATCTGTTATGGGTTAGTTTTGCTCTGAAATTTGCTAGAACAACCTCTGTTGCCTCTTTAATAAAACTGGTTATTCTCTCCAAACTGATGCAATTCATTTTGATTTTCAGACATCAGCTCATGCTGGAGGTTTCAGAGTGATTCAGGTAGTTACTGACTTTACATTGAATGGTTTGGACATGGACATTGTATAAATATATAAAAATATATCTGTGTTTTGTCTTAAGGAAATGAATGAATGTGTTAATCTTATTAATTAATAAATACACAATAGTGCAATTTATTACTAATTGATGTATAGTTAAATTACTATATTATAATATAAATCCTATAATAAGGACTTTTTTTTAGCATTATTTGTGATTATTCCTTTGAGTTTTTACACATGGTTATATTATACTACTATAAATTCTTGCAGATTAAAACAAAACTAATAACAATTGAACTATGCTTATTTTAAGGTGATTAAATAAAAATGACTGTAAAACAGTAATGAGAATTACAATAGAATTACAACTTTTTTTGCCTTGATTTTGGGGTGAAATATGAATTTGACGTTTGTTTTTTTGAGATTAACTTCTTGGAGCATGTTTAATGTTTTTTTTATTTTTTTTATATATATATATATATATATATATAACTAGTGTTTATGTAATTAATTTTTACACTGTTCTGGGCTGGTTTCAGCTATAAAGAATATATGCCCGGATTGAATTTTAACTCCATAGAAACCCTTCAGTTTTGCAGTAGCATTTAGTCGGTCTGTTTTCTCATTTTACTGTGCTCGTCCAAAATCTCCTCCATCACACCATCATTCCTGTATTTCCTGAAAGCGCTGTCTGACGTGATTCAGCTTTGGTTGGGAAGCTTTATTCATTGGCTTCATATTTACACAGGAAGAGGAAACTGGCATGAATCATCATCCCATGATTTCTGAAGTTAATCTCTGTGTTCTTGTATTTAGATAAACTTGTTGCCTAAGAAAAGACGCCTTTACCTTTGGTGCATCATCTTCATTATGGTTTTGTGTTGCAAAACTTCCTTATTGTCATAAAAAATATTTTTCTAAGGTGTGAATAAGATTATTGGAGTATGTTTTAAGAGAAAATTCTATTTCTGTCTCTCTACTTCAAAATATTATGCTTCATTGATCGTATGTGTAACTATGTAGCAATTTCTGAGTGAACATTTTCTCCAGTGTATTTGTCCTGAAATAACCTAACATGAATCTTTCTCCAACATAGACTTTATTTTTGCAGTCTGAAGTTCCCAAACTCCGGCTGGACGGATTCTTTTAAATCTATGTATTTAAGCAATGAAACTCAATATTTCCCCTCATGATATTTCTCTCCCTTTATCTCTCGTCTCTTCTTACCCACAATCCTCCCTGATGCCGGACCACGGTGAGAGCCTGTGAAATTGTTTTCCCCAGAGCAACTGCTGTTTATATTCCCTCTCTGAACTGTTTCATTTTGATTTTTTTCTCCTTCATTTCTCTCTTAGTCTGGTGTTTTCCTTTGTTTTACGTTCTGCTGGTTTCCGGTTGCTGTTGTGTGTGAGCCTCCTCTGCATGTACACACATTTCCCATGATTACCGGTTCACTGATGCACATCCCGGCACAGAGGTTTGGTTTGAGAGCGCTTCAGATGCTCAGTGTGAGATCTGTCCGCTGGTTTTCTTGGATTCTAAGGTTTTAGTGAGACTTCATCGCTGTGAAGAGCAGATTATTACAGAATTAGCATTGGACTTGAACAGGTGCTGCAAATGAAGGTGTTCAAACCATGTGTCCGTTGTTCTTCTCACCACCAGGGTTTCAGATAAACCTGTCTGGACTTCATCAAAGTAAGCCAACCGTTCTGAAGCGTGTCTGTTCGCTGGTTTCGGGGAGCCTGTCCTCTGCCCGACACTAACGGGGTTCTGCTGGACTTGTGCCGGTCTGGGACAGATCGTTCTGCATGCTAGAGCTTTAAAGGTGCTGTATGTAGGATTGACACCGAGTGGTTGAACTAGGTAGTGCAGTCCAAATTCAAAATATTGGAGAGGGTTATTTCACCCGGCACCTCCTCCTCAGACTTGACGCACACGTAAGTTGCCAGATTGATGACACAAACAGGAATGAGCGCACTTGACGATGAACGAAATTAAATGCGCTGTGTTTTCCGCCAACTGGCAACCCGGGGTACTGAAATACAATTGGGTAAACTGGCAGTGGGCGGGTTTCACAAACAAAAAAAAAAAACAGAGATTTTGGGGCCCGGGAACGCACGGAGAATTACGGAGAATAACTGAATTTAGCATTGTTTTTCAGATAAACAAGTATGTTAACTTAACATGTTTCTTAAATATTTTTATGCTTTAGTAGAGTCAAAATCTTACAAACAGCACCTTTAATAAAAAAAAAAAAAAAAAAATCGTACTGACCCCAATCATATTTGACATCAGGTTGTATTATGTCTATATCAGCATTATTTCAGCCAGCCTTCTCTCTAGATATTGTAATTTAAGCCATTAAATAACACATAGTGGTAGTCAGTATTTCCATTCGGTAACTTAAATGTTCATATATCTGTGTCAAACAACAACAGAAAGAGGATTTTATTGAGAAATCGGCACAAGTCTAAGACTTTGAGCTTCCATTGTCTTTGGAGCAAAAAGATTCATTCTTGGACAGTCGATTGGTCCTGACTTTCTTTTGATTTAGTCCATTTAATCAAAATCAGCCTGCACTTGATCAAGATCTCTTTGATGATCACGCATGTACTTTCTGCATTGATCAATGGTTCTCATACAGTAATGGAAGCTCTGGTAGTTGTTTTAGACAACTTTCTACTAACCGGTGCAGTGAACATTGTCTTGGGTGTTGTAGCTGTCTTCCCTGTTTCTTCGGTTTGCATTTTGTTTAGTGTTGGAGCACTGCTGGGATGGTTTTGGCATGAGCATTTCGAACAAACACCAGCTTGTTGGGACATGGACGCACATGCCGTGAGATTTCAGAAATGCCGTTCCTCTGGTATTCGGATCCTCACATTCTTGTGGTGGAGGGAAAATAGTCCTTAAGTTCTCAGAGATGTGCTTGCACTCAATTCCCAGTTACTTTCATGAATCTGAAGGGCTTTTTGGTGCTTAAGTGTTTTAAGTGTTTTAATTTCTCTTGTGTCATATAACTTAATTTTCACTTATTCACAAGTTAGCAATTATATGGAGACACAAGCACTGAATTCTAGTTTTAGAAAACTCTGATATCGCAAAGTCCCCTAATTCTTTTAAATTGTGGATTGAGGTGAAACTCTGATATTCAGTTTATAGAGCAAATAGTCACAAAAACTGCTTTTAAAATAAAAAAAAAAAAAAAATAGAATATTTTTTTTTTTTTTTTTTTTTTTTTTTTTTTTTTTTTTTTGTAATGTTGCTGATTAAAGAGTTTTGGTGGAAAGAAACAGTGACCAAAACAGTGATGTTTAATTTCTTTGATAATGTGTTTTGAAGCATTTTCACTGTAAATAAAAAGGATTCTACAGTAAAATTATGTAAACATATTAAAGGGATACTCCACCCCAAAATGAAAATTTTGTCATTAATCACTTACCCCCATGTCGTTCCAAACCCGTAAAAGCTTCGTTCATCTTCAGAACACAATTTAAGAGATTTTGGATGAAAACCGGGAGGCCTGTGACTGTCCCATAGACTGCCAAGTAAATAACAGTGTCAAGGTCCAGGAAAGGTATGAAAGTCGTCATCAGAATACTCCATCTGCAATCAGATGTGCAATCTGGGTTATATGAAGCGACGGGAACACTTTTTGTAAGCGAAGAAAAAACAAAAATAACGAATTTTATTCGCATTACTTTGATATCAAGAGTCTCCTGCTGTGTCTGTGCTGACAAATCACCGTATGCTGTGTATGCTCTTCTGTGTCAAAGTCGTTATTTTTGTTTTCTTCATATTAATTTAACCCAGATTGCACATCTGATGGCAGATGAAATATTCTGACGATGACTTTCATACCTTTTCTGGACCTTGACACTGTTATTTACTTGGCAGTCTATGGGACAGTCTTAAGCCTCCCGATTTTCATCCAAAATATCTTAAATTGTGTTCCGAAGACGAACAAAGCTTTTACGGGTTTGGAACGACATGGGGGTAAGTGATTAATGACAAAATTTTCATTTTGGGATGGAGTATCCATTCAAGGTGAAATATCAAGCATATAGAGTTCAATTACCCAAATGTAATTACGGACACATCATTTTCAGTTTTTAACTAATAAAAGTCTTTTGTGATTCTGTAAAACAAATCCGTCACTGTTTTTGTCATGTTGCATTGGCTTCGTTTCTGTGGTGGCTATTTTTAGTGCTTATAAAAGCGCACCTCTCACAGTCTAGATGAACCGTACAGTTTGCTCGATACAGATTCATGCAGAATTTTGTGTTTGGGTTGTGTTAGGTTGTGTGTGTGATGAAGGTAAGTTTGTTTTTAGTTTTTAGTTTCAGATCATCCGTTTTGTGTCCGGATGTGATCAGATCTTTTTAACGCTCTATTGTCTGTCTTGAGTGGATGTAGATGGGGAAAGATTTGCTGATTTGGTGATGTTAAACGCAGGGTTTGAGGCATGTCAGATTGCAGTCCCTGTCCTCTGCTGCCAGATTTGCTAAAGCCATCCATCATCACCCTCTATATTTTTTCTAATGAAGATGTCTTACACCTTCAGCGTGCTCTGATGGCTTTAGGAAATCTGGCTCTTGGGTTCCTCTCCTGGTGCTCAGATGTGCATGTCTCTAGTGAACTTTGGTCTCTTCACACGACCCTCCCACATCTTCCATGGCTTCGTTAGAGATCTCTTCCTACAGCAACCTGAATAAAATACACCTGCAACTTTATCTTCATGCTATATAAGTGTGTTGGTTTGTGTGTGAAAGTGCTGTTTCCTGACTGTGTTGTTTAACCTGAAGGTCTCTTCCTCCTCTGTCAGGTAAACGTAAAGCCCTGAAGTTAAATTTTGCCAATCCTCCAATCAAACCTACTTCCAGAATCACTCTGAACACTGCCGGACTTCCTTTCCAGAACCCACACATGTGAGTACGGACAATCTCATGGCCATTTCACCCAAATACTATTTTACTTTCAATCTTCACGTGGCTGTGTGTGTGTGTGTTTTCAGAGAGCGGCTGCGGACACACAGTATCGAGTCGTCTGGGAAGCTGAAGATCTCTCCGGAGCAGCACTGGGACTTCACAGCCGAAGACCTGAAGGATCTCGGCGAGATCGGCCGAGGAGCGTACGGCTCCGTCAACAAGATGGTGCACAAACCCAGTGGTCAAATCATGGCCGTCAAAGTAAGACACATGCCATAAGTTACTGATCGGTTTCTGTTACACTTTAGGTTATCTTTGAAAATTAAAAACTGTGTGTGTGATCATTATAGCACACAGCCTTTTCGAAAATGCAAGCTTTTCCAAGAGTCAGTATAGACCAGAAAAGCTGAGAGTCATGAGTCTGTTTGTGTGACAGAGGATCCGCTCCACGGTGGACGAGCGAGAACAGAAGCAGCTGCTGATGGATCTGGATGTGGTCATGAGGAGCAGCGACTGTCCCTACATCGTCCAGTTTTACGGGGCTCTTTTCAGAGAGGTTTGTCCGTTTGGTCTGCTCACCGTCTCATGCTTTCTAAGAGAGTCTTTCTTCTCAAGACGCTTGCTCTGTCTTTGTCTCTCTCAGGGGGATTGCTGGATATGCATGGAGCTCATGTCTACCTCCTTCGACAAATTCTACAAATACGTTTATTCCTCTTTAGACGAAGTGATTCCAGAGGAGATTTTAGGGAAAATAACATTAGTTGTGAGTTTTCATTCATTTGATCCACTTTGGCATTGATTAAGGGATGCGTTCGTTGGTGTTCATTAAAATGCTGTGTTGTTCTGTGTCTTTTCAGACTGTGAAAGCACTTAACCACTTAAAAGAAAACTTGAAAATTATTCACAGAGGTAAGAGAAGCAGAGAGACCTCTGTCAGATTATTTTTGTTTGCATGATTTGAGTTGATTTTGGAGGGTTTAGATGCGAATGGAGTCCTTTTTTACTCAGACTGAAGCTCTTTCTCTCTGCAGACATAAAGCCATCAAATATCCTCCTGGACAGGAAAGGCAACATTAAGCTGTGTGATTTTGGCATCAGTGGACAGCTGGTCGACTCCATCGCCAAAACCAGAGACGCAGGCTGCAGACCGTATATGGCAGTAAGACTTATTCATTTATACATTCATTACCACTACCATTCATAAGTTTGAGATTTTGAAATGTTTTTGAACAGAAGAAAGTCTCTTCTGCTCACTAAGAGTACTTTTTTTGACCAAAAATACAGTAAAAACAGTCATATTTAAAATGTAATTTATTCCTGTGATCAAAGCTGTATTTTCAGCATCTAAGTAAAAACAGTCATAAGTATTTAAAATGTAAGTTATTTCCTGTGATCAAAGCTGTATTTTTCTCATTACTCCAGTCTTCAGTGTCACATGATCCTCCAGAAATCACTCTAATATGATGATTTGCTGCTCAAGAAACATTTCTGATTATTAGCAATGCTGAAAACAGGTTGTGCTGCTTCATTTTTGTGTGGAAACTTTGATACAAAATTGTTAAGTATTGATATAGTAAGAATTTTGATGTGACTTTTGTTTTTCAGGATTCATCGATGAATAGAAATTTCAAAAGAAAAGCATTTAAAATAGAAATCTTTTGTAAAATTATGACTGGCTTTACGGTCAGTTTTGGTTTGATTAATGTGCTGCTGAAAAATAAAAAAAACAGAATAAAATAAAATAAAATGAAATAAAGTAAATGTTATTGAATTTATTTATAATTTTTTTATTTCTTAAAGATAGCCCCGCTATTTTTGGGTCATTTTTTTGTAAAATAAATAAATAAATTAATTAACTAAATAAATAAATAAAATATAATAATAATAATATAATAATAATAATAATAATAATAATAAAAATAAATACATAAAATAATAATAATAATTTTAACATTACAAAATGTATGTGTATGTACATTTTCATAATGATTGGGGAAAAAAGTAATTGCAGAAAAAAAAAATCAGTATTTTCCTGTCATCCTTTCTGAAGCTTAGTGTCTGTACTTGTGCGTGTGTACGTGTGCTTTAGAGTGATGTAACTGCAGGAGTGTCCATGAATGAAGCTCCGCTCTGCAGTGGCTCTACTGCTGCTGCTGCTGCTGATGATGATGTCATGCTCTAATCTTAGCCGTGATCTCATCATCATCACCATCCCCAGAGTCTCCTCACTGCATTATGACATCATCAGTCTGTCAGCATCAGTGACATCAGTGTGTTGACTGGCATGCACAGCTGTTAGTATGTGACACACACACTCTGCTGCTGTCTGGACGGAAGTGTGTGCCGGGAGCACATCTGTTTTTGTGGTGTTTGGGTCTGTGAAGCAGCTGGATAAGACACAGACCATCTGATGTGCTGGAGGAGCACTCTGCTGCACTCTCTCAGCTCACGCTTATGTGTTCATCCAGAGTGTGTGTGTCCTGAGAAATAAACCCATGATCTCAGCTTTTCTACATCTATGCTAGTCGAAACAGCATTTTCAGCACAATTAACCTCAGATATTTAATTTATTTTTTAATGTATTTGTGTATTAAATTAGAGGGACTATATGTCAGGAGAAGACATTTTCTCTGCCAGTGTTTCAGCAGAAAATTTGATTTAAAAAAAAAATCATTATTGTCAAAAAAGAAAATTTACTATATGTCAGGAGAAGACATTTTCTCGATTTTTTTTTTTTTTCCCCCGTTTTTTTTCTTTTCAAAAAAGAAAATTTGAACAACAAAATAATACAATTTGATTTTTTTTATATGCAAGAAATGAAATAGTTTCAACAATGAAACATTTAATCTCAATAGTGTGAGGTATTTCTGATTGAAACAGGAACAAAAAAACAAAAAACAAAAACAAATCAGAAATGGAGGAAATGTTTAATTTTATCAATCCAAGCAAAACAATATCATTGCTTAAAATAATTTCTCCTGACAGTGTTTGAGCAGACAAATTCATTCCAAACATGAAGTAAATTGATTATTTTTATTAATAAAAAAAACGAACACTGCATAATAATAATAATAAGGCTGTCAAACGATTAATTGCACCTAAAATAAAAGCTTTTGTTTACATAATTTGTGTGTAATGTGTATATTTATTACGTATATAAAAATACACACACATGCATACATTTAAAAAAGTATGTACATGTATATATTTCTATTCATATATAATATATATTTTATATAATATAAATATTTTTCTTAAATATATACATGCATATCTATTCATTAAATACATAAATATACACAGTAGACACATATTATGTAAAACAAAAAGCTTATTTTGGATGCGATTAATTGTTTGAAAGTATTTAATAATAATAATAATAATAATATATATTTTATATAATATAAATATTTTTCTTAAATATATACATGCATATTTGAAATTTAGTTTACTCTGTTTGTAAGTACTTGAGTTTTGCTGTCACGTCTGTATATGTGACTGTGTTTTTGTGTGTTTGTCCCCCAGCCGGAGAGGATAGACCCCAGCGCTTCCAGACAGGGTTACGATGTCCGCTCAGACGTCTGGAGTTTGGGAATCACACTGGTGAGGATGATGATCTGTCATGTGACCGTCTGTGTGTGTGTGCTACTGAAAGTGATTTCTGTGTGTGTTTGATGTGTTGCAATGCTGTTTCAGTATGAACTGGCCACGGGACGGTTCCCCTACCCGAAGTGGAACAGTGTGTTCGATCAGCTGACGCAGGTGGTGAAGGGCGACCCGCCGCAGCTCAGCAGCTCAGAGGAGAGACAGTTCTCCCCCAAATTCATCAACTTCGTCAACTTGTGGTGAGACACACACACACACACACACACACACACGAGCGCCATCACACTGAGATCTCCAGCGCTTCCTCTTTCTCTGAGTTTGCTGACTCAGCCGACAGGATGTAATAACTCAGATTTATTGTGCGCTCACATGACGCACACGGCGCCTCCTGCTGCTCATTCACAGAAACTGCAAGAGCTCAGGATTGAGCTTACGATCAAGTTGACTCTGAAGGGTTTTAATTAAATCTTTTATTGTTTCAATTTCTAACAGCCTTACAAAGGACGAGTCTAAAAGGCCAAAGTACAAAGAGCTTCTGGTGAGTTCCTGTTTCCTGTACATGCCACACTTTCACCATGATATGATATTAAAATTGTAATTTGCATGAAAGTTGAATGAGAGTTCCTACTGTTATGGGAAACCTAGACGGATGTGAGTTAATATTGTTATTTGTGCTATAAAAGGTTTAATTGTGAGGAAATTTGTTTTTTTATGTTTTAAATTGTTTAATTGGCCAAATTGTTCAAGTAAAAAGCCATGGGAATTTATTTATCCAGATGTGGATGAAAGTAAACCGAACTTCTCTCTGTCTCTCAGAAACATCCCTTCATTCAGATGTACGAGGAGCGTACGGTAGACGTGGCCAGCTACGTCTGCAAGATCCTGGATGAGATGCCCGCGTCTCCCAGCTCCCCCATGTACGTGGACTGACACGAGGCGCAAGCGCTGGTTTAAACACAGAACAGCAGTATTAAAACAGGAAACCGTACACGAGAGCACCGCGAGTGGCACAGCGGCGTTCAGTTCAAGCTCGACTGTAAAATACCTCCTACCCCACGTCTCTCCCTCTCCCTCTCTCTCTTACTCTCTCTCTCACATCACACACACACACCTGTAAAGCGCAAACACACACATGTCTGACGGCGGTCTGATCTCTCGCGGATGCGGAATAGTGATTTTAAACTGATATTAAATAATGAAATAATAAATAAGCCTGGAATTGTATTTATACTTCTGAAATCACTTGTGGAATATTTGATTCGGAAAGCCTTCGACGTACTGGAAATCTCCTCGTGTCTCGTCCCTCCTCTTCATGTATGTGATATTAAACGTGTTTTGTATGTAAAGGTGAATGATGATGCAGAGGTGGCCGGGGTTTCTGTAATCCTCACTGTACAACGACTATGTGCTGATAATATAAATAAAACTGAGGAATATGGAAACGACTCTGTGTTTGGTGCTTTGTAAAATGTAGCAAATCTTATTATCAAATAATTTTATATTTGATATCATGACTCTATATGTTGTTTATTTACTGCACTGAAGTTTTTACATATTAATGACTTTATTTACTATTAATATGAATAATTTACAACTTAATTATTTTGTTTTATAATTTGATTCTTCAGATTTATATTACAGATCTTTATTTTTTTAATTATTATAATGTAATATACATAAATTATTAAATAATTATAATGTTAATATAAGCAATATTTATATTGTTTTAATTGTTTATAATATTACAGATTTTTAATGCATAATTTCATTAATATTTTGAATCAAAAATAGGCTATTTAATGTATTTTGATGTATTTTAATATAATGCAGTTCTTTTGTTTTATAATTTAATTCTTCAATTTTATAATAACAGATTTTTTAATTAGATCTTTATTTGTTATTATTTGTTATGTATGTAATATAAATAATTGTTAAAACATGGTATTATTAAAAAAAACAATGGTGATAATATGAATACTATTTTTACTTCATAAAATTTAATTTAATAAAAGTACAGATTGTTTAAAATTTATAATTTAGTTTACACTGTTTTGGATCAAAAATACATAATTTTAATGATTAAAAAAATATATTTTTCTTTGATACACAAATAGCTTTTTTTCTCCTCCAGAGGGCACAAAAATACATAATTTTAATGATTAAAAAAATATATTTTTCTCGTTTTTTAATAAATAATTTTTTTTTTTTTTTTTACTGCAGAGAATTGCCCACTTTAACGTATCAAATTTAATTAAAAAGCCGAACTGATAAGTCAAATACAAATGAGAAAGCACTACAGCAGTGACCATTAAACGATCGTTTACAAATCATTTCCCAGCAACCGCGAACGACTGTGGTTGGTCCATTCTGACCAGCGCTGAGAAAAGTAACAGATGCAGATGACAGCGCTGTCAATTACATGTTACTTTTCTCAGCGCTAGTCAGAATGGACCAACCACAGTCGATTGAATCGAACTGAACTAATTTGGGATTGCTGATTTCACATCTGAACGAGCACACTGGTGAACTTTAATAGACATTTAATTAAAAATACAAAATGTGTAATAGAGCCATACAACCATTTTAACGTAGTATATCTAACTGTTAATATTTATGCGCCATTCTTGCTATTTCTATTTCCACGTGCGTCATGCGTCATCACCATGCGTCGGAAGCGCGTCCTGCATCAATACATGTGAGTCCTCCAAACAGCTGTTCTCTACAGAAACTAACCGGCTAGCGGCTGTGATATTTGTGTTTATCGAGCAGAAGTCGCGGTGACAAGCCGCTCCTCGTAGCCGCTGCGCGTTGATTATGCTCGCGCGTCTCTGCGCACTCAGAGCGTGTAAAGAGCCTGCGCTGCAGGGATCCGTCAGACTGATGCAGACTCAGTCCTCCAGGAAGAGCAGAGCTGTCAGAGACACCCTGCGCCATGTGAAGATGAAGGAGAGCCGCAGGCAGGGCGAGCTGCACGGGCCCTCCACCGTCTATGTGCAGGTGCTGGGCGCCGGGAGCCGAGACAACGGAGCCTCGCTGTATGTCTTCTCTGAGTATAACAGGTGCGCACTGACCCTCACTCAGTATCACAGTGACATCTGTGATATATATTACACTTTATTACAGCCTCCACCCATAATCACGATCAGGTTTTATGCGTTTGTTGTTTACGTTGTTTAAGTTGTGTAGATGTGTTTTGATTTATGTGACATGTCAACTTATTTAAACTAATTCATAATGATAATTACTTAATAATAATAAATCATGTCAACTTATTTAAACTAATTCTAATGATAATTACTTAATAATAATAAATGTTATGTAAATATTCGTAGTAAGACTAATAATTTTAAATATATATACATAAAAGTTTTTGTTCACAAAATATATATATGTGTGTGTGTGCTGCGTATATTTATTATGTATTTATTATGTAATCACTGAACATCTAAGCAGTGTATATAATTTTTGGTGAATTGTTAATGAATAAATAATTGAGTAAATTGATTATGCAGTGTTACTCATAAATAAACAAATATAGAACGTTAAATGTTTAATAATAATAATAATTAATAATAACAATAATAGTAATAATGCTGTATAAAATTAATAATAGTGCAAATATGATCACATTATGTAATGCTTTTTAACAAATCAGTACTTTATAAACAGATATGCATTATTTGCTTTATGTAAAATATAAAGTTTATATACTTTATGTACTTTCATACAAATAAACAAACTCATAAACATATGATTTAAAATGTACAGTGATACTTCAAAATAATTTACTGCTAAACTTTATATGATATAATAATGCGAGTACATTAGTTGAGGAATGATTTTAAAGGTTTTTACAAAATCTCAGTGCTAGCTAGTGGCTTTAATTATATATCATCAAATTTATTTGATTATTATTTTACTTTATTTGAGTTTATAAAATCACTTACTACGTCTTTCATTTAAAAACAAAATGTTTGTACAAATTCCCATTGTAAGATTAAGAGATCAGTAATGAAAGATCACAATAAAATGCATGAAATTCTTGATTCATACATTTATCTGTCTTTGCTAAAAGCATCTGTTTAATGAATATATACATGTTTTCTGTATTTTCACTTCCTGTCCTATCTTAATATGCATGAACCACTGTCTGTCTTAGCAGTATATAATGTTTGTTGATGAAAGTGCTTCTACAGTGTTATTAATAAAGCGTGTCTTTCGTATGCAGGTATCTGTTTAACTGTGGTGAAGGAACACAGAGACTGATGCAGGAGCACAAGTAAGAGATACACTAGCACTGTTTTACTCCTTGACATCTTATAAAGATCTGATCAGAGAGCAAAACAAGCATTTGGGAAATTGTGTGTGCAGATTAAACTGCAGATTGTAAAGTGTTTTTGTGTGTGTCCTGTTTGAATGCAGAATAAAAATTGCACGCTTGGACAACATCTTCCTCACCAGGATGAGCTGGGAGACGGTCGGTGGTTTATCAGGTCAGACTGGGACTTTATTCTGCTGAATTTGAAGCTTTTTCTGTACAAGTAATGCCTCTTCCATGGCTGCTTATGAAGCCGATTGAAAACCTTTCTGTCTGATTTGCACCTATTCACAGTCCATGTTTCCTCACATGATTAGAGACTCTGTTCACTGTGTGACGGCTTCGTTCGGTGTTTTGTGTGTGCAGGCATGATCCTGACCCTCAAAGACACTGGAGTCCCTCAGTGTGTCCTGTCAGGACCCCCGCAGCTGGTACTGTCTGTCAGCTTTACACATTTGCATTTAATGAAGATCTTTGTGTCTTTCTCACTACAAAACATCGAAGAGTTTGGGGTGTTTTGTTAATTTTCTTGCAGTGTTTCACTGAATTGTGTTTTGTTGTTTTAGGAGAAATATTTACAAGCCATTCGAGTGTTTTCAGGACAGCTGGAAGACATTAAACTTGGTAAAGCCCACCATTATACTCTTATACTGATTACATGCAGTGCTGTTATTGTTTACTAAAACATTTACTATAAATCATTTTTGTTAATTGTAATAAATCTGAAATAAATGAGATACCATATATTAGATGAAAAACATAAACTAAGCAAACTTAAGCTAACAGTAACACTAAACCTTAACTCAACTCAACTAAACTTAAATAAGCTAAATTAAACTTACTTGATATATTTTTGATTTTTGGGTGAACTATCCCAACTTAATTTAAATTAAACTTAACTTAGTTTAAATGAAACTTAACTGAACTTGACTAAAATTAACTCAACTTAAATTAAACAATTCAACTTCATTTAAATTAAACTTAACTTCATTTAAATTGAACAACTTAACTCAGCTTAACTTAATATAACCGTAGCTCAGCTAAACTTAACTGAACTTATATTTAACTAATATATAAACTTATATTAAAAATAAAAAGCACATAACCCCCCCCCAAAAAAAAACCCTGAATAAAATTAAAAATATAAAATAAAAATACTATCAAAATAAATGATTTATGAAAAAGTTCATATTTAAATGCTCTAATAGTGTATAAATAATATTAAAGTATCAGTGATTGACTCTGTTTGTTTTTATTTCTGCAGCTGTCAGACCGTATACAGAACCTCAATATAAAGACGAAACGATGACCGTCAGTCAAGTTCCTCTCTTCTGTGAGTGTCACCTCGTTTTTTTCACTGTTCCCTGCCATAAACGTTTAAAAACATTGACATAAAGGATGTAGGGTGTATTTGCTTTGAGAACATGCTGTATTTGTGTGGTTTTTTACCACTGCTCTCAACTATGAATGTTAAAAACCAGCTGAGCGTAAGGCTGAGGCCGGCAGCCGTTCTCCAGGCTCTGGACGCAGCAGCAGTCCTGACAGCAGTCAGAAGGGGGCGCTCAGGACACTGGACGATCTCGAGGAGAGTCAGGGTCACACCGCCAGCAGAAGATCAGCCCAGTCCAGGCCAGACAACACACACATATGACACTCCTGGGTCTATACCACCAAAGAAATGATTTGAAATCACAAACTGTGTAATTTAAAAAGGGGAAATGTGACAAATTTTTACATTTATTTAATGTATATATTTTATTTAAATATATTTATTACTTATTTTATTTGTTGGGAAATGTGAACATAAAAAAATTCTACTATTTATTTAATGTATATATTTTATTTAAATATATTCATTACTTATTTTATTTGTTATTATTAAATAACATAAATAATTTGTACTATTTAAATAAAATATTTTAATAATGATAAGTCAAATAATTGTGTTACAGTTAATTTTAAATATAGATATATTAATTACAATAAAAATCTTTTCATTTATTCCATTATATTGTCCAAATAAAAAATAAATAAATAAATAAATTAAATAATAATTGTTGCATTTGAATTACATAGTTTTTTTTTTCAGTATGAATTTTATTTTGTCCATTATATTATGCTATTATATTTTGTCTTTATTAAATGATATATATTTTTTTTAATTTACTTCACATTTACACAAACATTTTGAAATACATGTTTTTTTGTTGTAAGTCTATTATGTTTTGCCCATAATAAAATTAATAATAATAAAATTAAAATAATGATTTTTATTGCATTTGAACTAGACGGTTTGATACAAATTAAAAATATTGAGTAATTTATTTTTTAATTGATTTTTTGTTGTTGAGTCAAATAATAAATAATTGGTTTTTATATATTTATTTTATTGATAAATAATTGATTTTAACTTTATTTTTCTTTTTTTCCTCTCCACAGAAGGCAAAGAAAAGATTACTAGAGATTGGTCTCTCGTGGTGGCTTACGTGTGTAAGGTGAGCAGAAACCATCTGAATGTGACACTTTTCTCTTGTCTTTTCACCTTTTAAGATCACATGGTCCTCAAAAGCATATTTTCTATCTAATATTTCTTCAGTTGCATTCAAAGAAAGGGAACTTCATGGCACTGAAAGCTAAAGAGATGGGCCTGCCGGTGTAAGTGTCTGATATCTGATCGTTTCAAGACTGAACTATAACACACAAACACATGGGTTAGAGCATCACTTCTGTTCTCTGCTTTATCTGTAGAGGAACAGCAGCCCATTGGGCCCCATAATCGAAGCTCTGAAAGCTGGAAAAACTGTGACGCATGTGATGGAAAAGAGGTGACCGAAAGTTGATTTTTCAGTTCTGTGCTGCAGAATACATGTATAGTGTTAATCTGAAGAGTGTAAGATCTGCCGGTTGCCCAGCTCACCGTGCAGCGTGTGTTTCAGATCCGACCCGAGGAGCTGTGCACTCCGGCTGATCCCCGGACCTGTTTTTCATAGTCGTCGACTGTCCCCTCAGAGGACTTCATACAGCCGCCGCTCTGCACCAATCACGTCTTCCAAAGGTGAGCAGATGTTTTCCTGTAGAGAAACCCGGCCTGTTTTCCTCTCTTTCTCATATATCTCCTCCTTTGTGATGTGTGCAGGTATCAGACGGGCGGATCGGAGGTTTCTTTGCTGCGGCTCTCGTGGTTCACATGACGCCTGAATCAGTGCTGGACACGGATCAGTACAAGAGCTGGATGGAGAGGTACAGCGATCTTCACACAGATGACGGAGCTCTGTGTGAGTGTCTGTTGTCTTGTTTGTGCACACGTGTGTGTGATGCAGCTGTCAGGTCACTGTGTTGAGCCAAGCAGCACTCAACTTAATTTAAATTTAAACTTAACTTAGGTTAAATGAAACTTAACTGAACTTGACTAAAATTAACTCAACTTAAATTAAACAATTCAACTTCATTTAAATTAAACTTAACTTCATTTAAATTAAACAACTTAACTCAGCTTAACTTAATATAACGTAGCTCAGCTAAACTTAACTGAACTTATATTTAACTAATATATAAACTTATATTAAAAATAAAAAGCACATAACCCCCCCCCAAAAAAAAACCCTGAATAAAATTAAAAATATAAAATAAAAATACTATCAAAATAAAAGCTGTCTGAAAAAGTTCATATTTAAATGCTCTAATAGTGTATAAATAATATTAAAGTATCAGTGATTGACTCTGTTTGTTTTTATTTCTGCAGCTGTCAGACCGTATACAGAACCTCAATATAAAGACGAAACGATGACCGTCAGTCAAGTTCCTCTCTTCTGTGAGTGTCACCTCGTTTTTTTCACTGTTCCCTGCCATAAACGTTTAAAAACATTGACATAAAGGATGTAGGGTGTATTTTCTTTGAGAACATGCTGTATTTGTGTGGTTTTTACACTGCTCTCAACTATGAATGTTAAAAACCAGCTGAGCGTAAGGCTGAGGCCGGCAGCCGTTCTCCAGGCTCTGGACGCAGCAGCAGTCCTGACAGCAGTCAGAAGGGGGCGCTCAGGACACTGGACGATCTCGAGGAGAGTCAGGGTCACACCGCCAGCAGAAGATCAGCCAGTCCAGGCCAGACAGCACACACACATGACACTGCTGGGTCTATACCACCAAAGAAATGATTTGAAATCACAAACTGTGTAATTTAAAAGGGAAATGTGACAAATTTTTACATTTATTTAATGTATATATTTTATTTAAATATATTTATTACTTATTTTATTTGTTATTATTAAATAACATAAAAAAATTCTACTATTTATTTAATGTATATATTTTATTTAAATATATTTATTACTTATTTTATTTGTTTTACTATTATATAAAATATTTTAATAATGATAAGTCAAATAATTTTGTTACAATTAATTAAAAAATATAGATATATTAATTACAATAAAAATCTTTTCATTTATTCCATTATATTGTCCAAATAAAAAATAAATAAATAAATAAATTAAATAATAATTGTTGCATTTGAATTACATAGTTTTTTTCAGTATGAATTTTATTTTGTCCATTATATTATGCTATTATATTTTGTCTTATTAAAATGATATATATATTTTTTAAATTTACTTCACATTTACACAAACATTTGAAATACATGTTTTTTTGTTAATCAATTAAAAAAAATACTTTGTCTATTATATTAATTAAGTTTTGCCCATAATAAAATTAATAATAATAAAATTAAAATAATGATTTTTATTGCATTTGAACTAGATAGTTTGATACAAATTGAGTCAAATAATAAATAATTGCTTTTTAACTCCATATTTTGTTGATAAAAAAAAAATGGAAAGTCTATATTTCAGCAAACCTTTGCACTTAAATTGCACTTTATTCATGTTCATGTTTTTGCACTTTAAGAGAAGAAGAGGCAGAACTAATTTATTTTCTCGTGGTGGCTTACGTGTGTAAGGTGAGCAGAAACCATCTGAATGTGACACTTTTCTCTTGTCTTTTCACCTTTTAAGATCACATGGTCCTCAAAAGCATATTTTCTATCTAATATTTCTTCAGTTGCATTCAAAGAAAGGGAACTTCATGGCACTGAAAGCTAAAGAGATGGGCCTGCCGGTGTAAGTGTCTGATATCTGATCGTTTCAAGACTGAACTATAACACACAAACACATGGGTTAGAGCATCACTTCTGTTCTCTGCTTTATCTGTAGAGGAACAGCAGCCATTGGGCCCATAATCGAAGCTCTGAAAGCTGGAAAAACTGTGACGCATGATGGAAAAGAGGTGACCGAAAGTTGATTTTTCAGTTCTGTGCTGCAGAATACATGTATAGTGTTAATCTGAAGAGTGTAAGATCTGCCGGTTGCCCAGCTCACCGTGCAGCGTGTGTTTCAGATCCGACCCGAGGAGCTGTGCACTCCGGCTGATCCCGGACCTGTTTTCATAGTCGTCGACTGTCCCTCAGAGGACTTCATACAGCCGCTCTGCACCAATCACGTCTTCCAAAGGTGAGCAGATGTTTCCCGTAGAGAAACCCGGCCTGTTTTCTCTCTTCTCTATATATCTCCTGGTGTGATGTGTGCAGGTATCAGACGGGCGGATCGGAGGATTCTGCGGCTCTCGTGGTTCACATGACGCCTGAGTCAGTGCTGGACACGGAGGAGTACAAGAGCTGGATGGAGAGGTACAGCGATCTCACACAGATCTGATCGTGAGCTCTGTGTGTGTTTGTGTGTGTGTGTGATGCATCTGTCGTGTCTCAGGTTTCCCAGCAGCACTGAGCATCTGGTGATGAACGAGCAGACGTTCACGCCTCACAACACCCGCAGTCACAAACTCCAGACGCAGCTCAACCTCATCCATCCTGAGATCTTCCCTCCGCTCAGACTCTACAAGACCAAAGTACGGCACCACTCACTCATGCCACTTTTGTTTATTTAAGGTTTCTTTAACTATTACAGTTTTGCTCATTTAATTCCATATTGTATGCTAATTTAATATGAAATAGTGTCTGTCACAGTTCAATTTAGACCATTGCTATTTAAATTTTTTTTTACATTTTTTTTAATGTTTGTGTTTCTGATTTATTAGTTTCATTGATTATTATTATTTTTTTTATTGTTATTTTTTTTATTATTTTGGGGATTTTAATTTGATTTTTTTTGTTTTTGATTTAAGAGTTATGTTTTAGGTCATTTTTCATTTTGCTTTTAGCCATTTCCAGTAGGAACTTATCAGTTTTATTTATTGTTTGTCATTTATTCTCATTAATTTATTTCAGTATTACATTTTTTTTTTTTTTTTTTTTGTCTAATTTAACATTTTTTCCAATGTATTAATTTGATGATTTCTTATTTAATTCCATATTTAATGCATTTTTTTTTTTTACATTTTATTTAATATGACATAGTCTCTGTTACAGTTTGATTTAGATTTTAACCAGTTATGCCAGTTGGGACATTTTTAAATTATTTATTATTTATCAAATTTATAATTTTTTTATGCTCGTCATTTTTCATGTTTTTTATTATTACTTCTTTTCTAATTTTATTGTTTTTTTTATTTTATTTCTATATTTATTTTTTTTTTATTTTCATTGTTTTTTTTTTTTTAATTATTTTCTTTTTTATTTATTTTTTCTGTTGTTATTTAATTTCATATTTATTTATATATATTTTATGCTTATCTTAATGTATTGATTTTTGTTCTGATTAATGAAATTACAATATATAATAAAAAAAAAAAAATTTATTTATATTATAAGTTGATCTCTTCTAAATTAATTTCATATTTATTTATATATATTAATTTTTTCTTCTTTTTTTTTCTAGTTGAATTAACTGTTAAAAGTGTTTTTAATTTTTTTTTTGTTGTAGGAGCCTGCGGCTTCTCTCCATGTTCCTAACGTCAGAGCCGAGTGTCTGATGAAGTTTCAGCTTCGGCCCAAACTGGAGTGGCAAAGGTCAGTTCAGGTCAACAGTGTGTCACAGACGCTGTGAATGAGTCCAAGATTAATTGACAGTTTGATTGTGGCCCTCATTTACCAGAAATACACAAGCTTGTTGTGTAGAGGTCGACCGATATGGGTTTTTTCACTGTCCGAGGCCGATACCTCGGTGTGTCTGCATTATTTTTCTAATAATTCAATGGCCCGGAGTCAATTATTCTACTTATACTACGGTTACCACACCTCAAGACATCGATCAGATGATATATTTAAAGGGATTTCGTCCGGTTTTTGTACTTGTACTGGTTATTGTGAGTAGGACTATTTCTTCCACGTCTCATCCATGCCTCTTTTGCTAGTACCAAAACTTCGTTTTAAACTGGTAACGGAGGCTTGAGACGTGATAGTATTCTAATGCAGTTATTAATGAAGTTATTAGAAAGAGAGCGAGAGCGACAGGAGAGACACGAGAGAGAGAGAGAGAGAGAGAGAGTGTGGATTAGGCTAATGTACCTCTGTGCATCTAAAACAGCAGCAGTTATTACATCGCTAGTGAGAAATGTCGTGTAGCTTTAATTTGCTACACTATATCAACTGATAAAATCGTCAGGGCAGTGCTGACGACACCTTTTGTGCAAACTGCGTGACCTTTATTATAGTTTTACTATTTGAAGTGATATGGACTGTAATGCGGTCAAGAGAACTGCTGGAAGTACGTTCGCCGTGCGTTTCCCAGAAAATAATTGCACACCTCAGAACGTTCGTCAGCCAATCAGATTCAAGCATTGAACGGCCACGTAGTTATAAAAGTAATAATACATGGCTCAAAACTTAAGCACCTTCTCAAAACAGTTTCTGAAGCATGCTTTTTGTTTGTTTACTGACACACACCAGTGTTTCCCACAGACTTGTAAATGCAAATTCATTCTCTGCCAGCAGGAGGCGCTTTTGGAGCAGGAGATATATAGTGGTTTCCCCGGAAACGGCTGTAATCAAATCAGCACTCACAAATGCTACTTTATCAGGCATTACAGGAAAGACGAAATGAAAATGACATTCAAGCTTTTCTGAAGACGGTTGGTTCTTTTCAAAGATACAGTCACATAAAAACACCCGTGCTGCGTTTTATTTTTGAAACATGCATTGCTCAGTTTATTCAACAGTATAACCCTTTTGGAAAATCTATCTATGGCGGTCAGTTTTGAGCCGTCACAAATAAACTCAATGTATAGGAAACTGGACACTGCTATGAGTCAAATAGCCATAGTGATAACAAAAATAAAAGATTTCACACATATTACACAGCCTGCTGCTCATAACTGCTTAAGAGTGCGCGTCGCCACGAGCGATGACATCATGGAGGATATCGTCAGATGTACACACAAAATTCATGAAGAAAATTAATGTGCACGTTATAATCAGCACAGAAGTTTCATCAATTGAACGTGTTTCTACTTTCACATGCAAATGACTTGTTGCACTTATGAATATGATACCTTTCCGGCATCAAATTCTAGTAGGGTAAAACGTAATTTACACTTTCGAAATGGGCTGTTTTGCCCTGCCATTAGCTGAAGCAGTTCTGAGGTGTGTGAACAAGCCTCTGCTGCAGAGTGTGAGCTGCTCCGTCTCTCACGCAGCCTCCGAGGGAGCTCCGCAACAACGATTTGCTGCCCGCCGGTGCGCCTGCCTATAAATCGGCCTAATTTGCAGCACAATCGGCGATGCCGAATAATTAAAAAATGCCAAAAATCGTCCGATTAATTGGCCGACCTCTATTGTTGTGTAAGCTAATAGTGTGAAACAAGGCAAAAATTGAGTTTGATTTTTTTTTTTTTTTTTTTTTTTTTTACAGCTTCAACAAACTAGTTCTTAGAAATGCCAGACTTGATCTTATTTGAGGAACTTTTCTTGTGTGCGTGTGCGTGTGTGTGTGTGTAGAGATGCCATCCCGTCCTGCGACTCTGAGGAGTTTGTGAAGGAAGCAGCCGAAGTGCCAAAGTTTTTAGAGGAAGTGGAGGAATGCAGGAAGTTCCAGGCGGCTGCGTCCATCTCCTCGTCTGGTGAGCTTTCTACCGAATCAGAGAGAGAGAGAGAGGGATGAAAGTATTGAATTAGAAGAACAGAAAGACAAGAACACATCCACAGCCTGACATTTAATTTCCTCCGAGTGAAACTTTCTTCACTTCTCACTTTCACTCTGTACTGTATCTGTCTCAGATGCCTCAGATCGAGGGTTATGTGTTTCTAAAGTGTGGAAAATTATGATAATGAAGGACCTCTGACTGTCTATATGAACTATAAAACCACTGAGCTCTTATAGAGGGTGTGTGGGCTGATTCTCTTCTGTTTCAGATGCTTATTTCAGATGTTTATCATGGTTTTATTTTTTTTAGTTAGTTTCAGATGTTTATCATGTTTTTAATTTGTTGTTCATTTTCTGTGCTGCTAAAGGTGAGAAGTTTCCTGAGATTGTGTTTTTGGGCACCGGCTCGTCTCTACCGATGAAGATCAGAAACGTCAGTGGAACTTTAGTGAACATCAGGTTCTGCCGATGAAGCAGAAACGTCAGTGGGACTTTAGTGAACATCAGGTAGTATTATATAGTAATGTTGAGTAATTTTAATTTTAATTAAATTTAATTTGAAGTGTTTTTTTTAAAACAGTGTTTTTGTTTGACAAATATTTACAAAAAATAATGGCGAGTGATATGTTGAATAGAAGAGTAAAACAGTATTTTCTTGTTTTTGTATTTCATTTTTTTTATATTGCTGAAAAAAAAAATCATATTTTGCAGTGTGTTGCAGTTTATAAAAACAAAAGCAATATCCATCATTCCAAGCATTATGGAGTTTTTACTGTGGTTGAGGGTGTTTTAGTCTCTCTGGTTCAGATTAGCAACAGAACACTTCCTGACTGTGTTAAAATCGCAGTAAGCCACAGTCTGTTGTGTTTGATTGCTGTAATATAATGTAGTAGACATGTAACGCTATGAACGTTTCTTATCACTATTATAAGGAACCTAAATTATCACAGTTGTTCCAATCACAGTAATCGAATACGGTTTCAATGATAATTAAAATATGAAACGGTAATACTAACCGTTGGGAATTTTATCATGAATTATGGTCAAACCGGTAATCGTTACATCCCTATAAAGGAGTGAAGTACACCTAAACATGTCTCTGTTCCTCAGCTCATCTCAGTCGCTGCTGTTGGATTGTGGCGAGGGAACTTTCGGCCAGTTGTGTCGCCATTACGGCAATGACGTGGACGAGGTCCTCTCCAGACTCTCCACCATCTTTGTGTCGCACCTTCACGCAGATCATCACACGGTAAGAGCCTTACAAACACGCCTGACAAGATGATGTGCAATGAGGTGATTCTACATGCAATAAACCAGTTTATGTGACTATAGATTATCCCAAATAAAGTTTAGTGTCATTAGGGCTGTGCAAAAAATCGAATGCGATTAGTAAAGGTGTAAAGTAAAGGTGCTCCTGTGATTAGTAGTATATCTCCAGCACGTGCGTTCAGATCAGGATTGCCAGGTTTTCAAAACAAAACCTGCCCAATTGCGTTTCGTTTCGATCAAAACTGGGCAGGGTTCAATCACATTTTCGCTTTCACGTTACTGGTTCCGTCGCTTCACAAACCCCAATATGAAAAACAACCACAATAACGTGATACTTAAGCCCCTAAAATCGCAAGGCGATTCTTTGTTTGAAAATTTTTGTAGCTTGTCCAAGGGACTACAGCTCTGTGTAGTAAACGCCGCTCCACCTGAACCAGTGTTGCCAAGTCTGCGGGGTTAAAACGTATATTTTAACCCCGGGATACAATTTTTTTGGTGGTTTTTAGTGGAAACTTGGTTGGATTTGTTGTGAAAACCTGGCAACCCTGATCTTAACACACGTGCTGGAGATATACTACTAATTACAGGAGCGTCTTTACTGATGAGATGCGCATGCCCTAAGTGTCATTATGCTAAAATACTTCATCACAGAAACCCATAATCAACCAGTCTGAATCATAGAGCTGTGTGATAAATCCTTAATAAAGCAATAAGCCCCAAGAAGCCGTGGTTTACAGTGAATTTATAACAGCTAAGGGGCACTGTTAGGCACGAAGCGGTTAGGTTATAGAACAAAATAAAACAGAGCAAATAAAGTGTAACGATAATAAAAACATTATTCTTCCGCCAAACAATGTAGTTCCTCAGAAACACTTGTGGTTCCAACAAATTAGTTGCCGAACAACACACAAATGTAAACAAAGGTGTACTGTATGTTTATAGTGTAATTTAAAACAGCTTCGAATGCGGCTCAACCAATCAGAATCAAGTACCAGAACTATTCGTTTTATAATAAATACTATTAAATAATAATCTAGAGTGTTGTTTCTTGCTCTGCTAACTGTTGATTGCTGTATGTTTTGTTGTTCACACAGGGCTTGATTCATTTATTACTGGAGCGACAGCGAGCTCTGGTATGCATATATCTATTTGTGTGTATGTTTTATTATTTCTTTAATATGCTTATGGATTATTTCATTGATTCTGGCGTCTTGTGTGATGCAGAACAGTCTAGGTAAAGCGTTCAGTCCTGTGTACCTGATCGCTCCTGTGCAGATCATGACGTGGTTGAACCAGTATCACGATCACTGCCAGCAGATCCTCAGCCAGATCAAGTACGAGAGAAAAATAACGTTGTATCTTTATTTATTTCTTTTTCTGTCATTCTGTGAGAACATATAATTCTTACAATTGAAAGTAAATTAAGTTGTCCCATGACACTTATAACTTTTGTTTGTAATCATTCCAGTATTATCCCATCAACGTTTTTCTGTGATGGCGCGGAGATCCCCAAAGTCAAGACCAAATCTTTCATTCAGGCTGTTCTGAAGAACAATGACCTGGTCAAGGTCTGTATGGACTGTGCAATTAATATATATTTTATGATGTGTGTGTATATATATATAGTATATATATATATATATATATATATATATATATATATATATATATATATAATATATATATATATATATACACATATATATATATATAATATTATTTTTGCTATCGTGCAGTATATATCTTGATATCTATTGCTCTGAAAGTATTTATTGTATTTTATCAACCATGCTTTCAACAAAAATTGTAAATTATAAAATGTTTAATGCAAAAAGTAACAAAAAAGTAACTTAATTTGATATTTTTGAAAAAGTTAACAAAAAAGTAACTTAATTTGATATTTTTATCAAATTTTCAAATTTTTTTAATATGTCATGATCATACTCACAAAGTATATTTTTATCTAATTGCAATAAAAAATTTAAATCTACGCAAGTCTTTAAATATCTGAAAGCAGACCCTTCAGATTACTGTCTGTCCGTAATGAATTGAGTGCATATAGTGATTTATAGCTACTGAATCCTCTCTTTCTGTCGTGATTGTGTAGTTTCAGACGTGTTTTGTTCGTCACTGTAAGAACGCGTTCGCCTGCAGTTTGACGCATCAGTCTGGCTGGCAGCTCGTGTTCTCTGGAGACACCATGCCCTGTGATGCTGTCGTTAATATGGGTAAAAACCACAGACACAAACACACTATGACCACTCATGCTTTTGTACACAGTTGAAAGGGTAAAACTGGCTAAAAATTCTTTCAAATGTTATAGTGTGTCTAGAACATAATGCACTGATTCTTTTAGGTTTGAGTTGAAATTATAATCAAAATATATTTTAATAAAAGCTGTTACACTTTTTTAAATAACTAACAAAATAACTAACATTACTTAACTACATTAGTTATTGTGAATTATAAATAAAAATACTTCCAAAGCATTTATTAATTTTTTATTTTTTTTTATTTATTAATTTCCGCATTTACTAATATTCTGTTAACATTTAGTATGCTATTAAAATCAAAAGAAATAAAAAGTTGTATCTGTTAATTTGAATGAATCCTAAATTAACATGAACTAACAATTTGAGTTTTTGTTTGTGTTAATAAATTCGATCTGAAATATAATATAAAAAAATGACAAATACAACAAAAAAATTAAAATAACAACTTACAATATTATTCAATATTCACAATATTCACAATATTAATTCAAATCTATAAGAGTATCTGAAGTGATACTAAAATAACACAAAATACTGTAAATTTAAAGTTTTGCTCATTGTTAGTTAAAACATTAACCAACGTTAACCAATAAGGCTTTAACTGGAAAGCTTCACCTAAATTATTTCTCATTATTTTGCAATAAATTTAATGAGAATTTTGCCTTGTCCCAATACCACACTTGCGTTCTTTGCACTTGACTCCTTGTATGGCGTATTTCCTGTAATTTGGGCCAAGTGTTCAAGGGAGGATGGGAGACCACAAGTGTGTGTGTAGAACTTAACACACTTAAAGTGTCGTAAAAATGCAAGTGTATACATAGCTTCATTTGTATTTTAAATACTTTGTATTAATCGACTTCTAAATGTCTGTTCAGTGGTCCCTATAACATGATACAATTGCAATTTGTGGTGCTTCTAATTAAGTGATGAAAAGCAGTTGCAAATGGTGTGCAAACACTCTCAAACTCACTTATTAATTTAAGACGCACAATTTCTTTCCATGCCGCAAGATTTACAGTTACATATTTTCAGTCTGAACTTTCAGACAAACCAAACGGCGTCTATTTCCACAGAGAGTTTTGCCTCAAAATATTCTGTCATTCAGAATCTGGTCATTAAAGGCCCATCAGTCCAGCAGGAAAGAGAGAGTCTGTAATTGCTCCTGAATCTCTATAGTGACTCGCGGATCGATACGAATGAAGCCTGCGTTTAAATGCTGCTTCCCGTCTTTATCAGCAAGGTAATCGATCACTCCAGCGCTGTTCTCCCAGTCACAGAAACCTCTTTAATGGCTCCTGAGGGAGTGCGGTGGTGATGGAGGGTATTCAGCCTGAACCGAGCTCCCCTCCCGAACGCCGGAGATGGTTCGGCCCGCTCGTCTCATTAGGAAAGGCTTTTGTCATCTCAGTTCTCCTGATGGATTTCTAGAGAGAAAAAATGGAGTGTGCGTTGGTGTGTGAATGTTTGTGTGTGTTTTACAATGGGGGGAAGAGGGAACAGCATGTCAGCTGTAATTTATCTGTGTGTGTGTGTGTGTGTGTGTGTGTGTGTGTGGTGGGGAGAGTTTAATTCATCTTTTGGTTTGCTCTCAGGCAAGAATGCAACACTTTTGATTCATGAAGCCACACTGGAGGACGGGATGGAAGAAGAGGCGTGCGAGAAGAGACACAGGTACATGAACACAGGGTCAATGACACTTCAGAGCTGCAGGGTCACAGCAAGTGTTTTTAATTAAGTTTCCTTGTAATGTTTGTCAACATCGCCTTTATTTGTACCGTGCTTTATGCTAAAGCAGTAAGCCCCGTGAAGCCGTGGTTTACAGTGAATATATAACATTGTTACAACCCCCTTAGCTGTTATAAATTCACTGTATAAATTCACAGGGCTTATTGCTTTTATAAAACGGTTATTCCATATACGAGTAAGGTTTCACAAAATAAAACAGAGCCAATAAAGTGCAATGATATTAATAATTATTCTTCTCCCAAACAATATAGTTCCTCAGAAATGGCTATGGTTCCAACAAAGTGGCTGCCGATCAACACACACGTAAACATGCTCAACCAATCAGAATCAAGGACCAGAACATTACATTTTATAAAATGAAGGTTGTTTCAAAGCAGCTTCACAGTATTTAATAGGAAAATAAAAGAATCAATGACGCAAACTTCAAAAATGAGGCACATTCAAATTTCTTAATAACTGTGAAGTTGATCAGTTATGAAACAAGTTCAATTCAGTGCTAAGCAGCTATACTGAAGACAACAGTGTCATTATTCTGCTTGAGTTAGTTCAATGCTGATTAAAATAAGTATCAATAGCTGGGTTTCCGTCACCATGCTTAATTTAAAATAAAAAAAGTTTTTATGCTCGCTTGAGGTGGTTTTTGAATTTTGCGAAAAAGGGTTAATGCGATTAATGGGAGATGGAAATGCATTTTGCGAATAAATTCCAAGCGCATAAAAAAGTCACGTGACTGCGCTATAAGATGGTAAATCCTGACTAACCAGCAGACCGATCTCATTCCACGGCATCTAAAATGTTGTTACGGACACTCGGAAATGCCCGAGCAAAGTCTGTCATCAAAGTATTTTCTGTATAATTACCTCCCCGAACTGTTAAACGACTGCGTTCCCAAACAGCAGCATCCACCTCCGAAAGAAATAATCACATTCATTGTGTTTCGTCTGCTCGTTCTGAGGTGCAAGTCATTTATTATATAGGAAAAATATTATATTCAGTAGCTTCTCCTACTTTTCTTAGTGATGTTTAGTGCCAGTTTATCAGGAAGTGGTGATTTGTTCTCTTTGAATCGTTGGATGGAAACGGTGCTTGTTCGTAAATGTTTTGTGCGATATTCCAATTTTACGCATAAGTTAAATTCGCAACTTTAGATGGAAACCTGGCTAAGGTTGCAAAATTTGTCAGTTATGTTTGTCAAGTTATGTTCTTTTCTGATCCATGTCCGTTCCATCAAATCGATAATATTGCTGATGTTTGTCAAGTTATGTTCTTTTCTGATCCATGTCCGTTCCATCCACTCGATAATATTTATTATTGTTGGTTTATTTTATTTTAATTTAAAATATTTTGTTTTAGTCTTTTGTACCAAATCTATTTTAATTGAGTTTTTCATGACCAGTTCTGACACTTGCAAATTTTGATTGCTCTTCATGTTTGCTGTCAGGTCCGAAGTTTTTAACTGGTCATCTTTCATAGTTCAAATGCCTCTTCATGTTTGCTGTCAGGTCTGAAGTTTTTAACTGGTCATCTTTCATAGCAGTCTCTTTTTTTTTGGCTGAAAATTCATTTCAGCAAAACATTCAGCTCTATGACCTCTAAAATTTGACACTCAAAATTTTTTTGCCATGTGTCTAGAATTTTGTGTTTTTTTTTTTTTTGTGTTTTTCATTTTGGATTATTCTTTAAAATTTGAGATTTAAAATTTGATATTAGAACTTTATTATCAGAAATAAATCATTTTTTATAATTAATTTTTTCTAGTTGATTTAAGTTTTTGTTCTAGTAGAAAGCAGTTATTTTGAAGGATTAGGGGTGACAATATCGGAAAATATCCATTGTCACGAGAGGTGCACGATATATTGCTCTCATCAGCGGTAAATTCCATCAGGTGCATGATTTCACATAGAGCAGCTGTTACTACACAGAGCCGTTGTTAACTGACAAGCTGCGCAAATCCAAGTTCATTATCAGCTTAGATTTGCACAGCTTGTCAGTTAACAACGGCTTTACTGACATGTTGCGCATTAATTATCGTCCGATATTTATCGTGCACCTCTAACTGTAATATTTCACAATATATAACAATTATTTTTTTTTTTTTTCAAATTAATGCAGCCTTGGTTAGCAGTAGAGACTTCTTTCAAAAAAAATCTTACGACCCCTGAACTTTTGAGCTGTAATTCACATATAAAATAAGTAATGTCGTTATTGCCTTTTCATTGTGGCACAATTTCCATCAACATCCTATGCAATGAATGCATTTCAGCATGAGCTCTCCTCCATAAATAATGCAATAGTTAATCAACCCCTCTTATCGGACAGCTCATGTCTTGAGTGAAGAGATTGTATTGGGCATTTGCGAACTAACAAAACAAACAAGAAGATAAAACCATCTTTTGATTTGAGAGCTACAAAATTCACCCTCAGTTGCAGGCAGAGGGAGAAAATTTTCTGCAATGAAAGTGGTCAGCTTTCCCAGTGGATAATGTGCTTCCTGATAGAGAACTCATTTAAAGTGGGCCTCTCTTGAAGTTGTGGGATTCTCCTCTTAGATGAGCATTGATTGGGTTTTTTGTCGTCTGCTGGAGTTCTGGAGCGCCGGGTCTATGAATGAACTGCTCCGTGTCTCACACTGCGGCCCTTTCCAATTTAAGAACTGAATAACGCTGAGAGCTTCTGAGCGAAATCGATTGGAGATTTTGTGGGGGATTCATTTGGGTTTCAGCGAGGAATTGATTGCCTGAGAGGGTGGAGAGCGTCTTCCAGATTGCTGAAGGGTCGGTTTAGCTTTATCAGCTGAAATTCACAAATGTACAGGTTTGTGTTGTAGGCTTTGTAGAAAACAGATCCTACTTCCGCCCTTGAACTTGAGAAACGGTTGAGGAAAACAGATTAATACTGCAGCACAGCATTCCTCGGTGTTCATGTTCAGCCTCAGGTTTAGGGTTTGTCAGTGATTTGTGTCTGAATCTGAAACTCTTTCCAGCACCACGTCTCAGGCTATCGGCATTGGGATGAAGATGAACGCGGAGTTCATCGTGTTGAATCACTTCAGTCAGAGGTACGCCAAGATCCCTCTCTTCAGCGACGACTTCAACGGCAAAGTGGGGATCTCCTTCGACCACATGAGGGTGAGGATATTGTCAAATAATAGAAAACTCACAACTAATTCTTCCTATCTATCTTAAATAAAAAATAGATCCTTTTGTACTTACTACTTCAGTTTCTTCATTACTTACATACTTTCACACTTCCTTAATTCATTCCTTAATATTTCCCTATTTACTTTCAGTTACACTTTATTTTAAGGTGTCCTTGTTACAGTGTAATTAAGTACTGTACTTATTAAGTAAGTACTGAGTAATATTAAACAACTAAGTGTACTTACTATATGGTTAGGATAAGGTTTTGGGTTATTTGCATGTTATTATGCATAGTTTATTGTTATTATAATAGTAAGTACATGTAACGTGTAACAAGGACACCTTAAGATAAAGTGTTACCTTACTTTCTCTGTTGCTTATATCCTTCTTTAGTTATCTCCTTATTTACGTACATCCTTAATGTTTTTTTACTTCTTTAATTACTTCCTACATTACTTCCATGCATCCTTTATTCCTTCCTATACTCCTCCATACATCCATCCTTAGTTATTTCCTTGCTTGCTTTTTCTCAGTAACTTCCTTCATTACTTGCATCCTTCTTTGCTTTCTTCCTTAGTTATTTCCTTTTTTACTTGCATAATTCTTACCTTCCTTATTTACTTCCTGCAATACTCTCATCCATCTTTTGTTCCTTCCTTATTTCCTTAGTTATTTTCCTCCTTCCTTCGTTAGTTATTTCCTTCCTTCCTTGTCATTTTTTGTCGCAGTTACTTCCTCCTTTACTTATATCCTTCCTTGCTTACTTCCTCCTTTAATTATTTCCTTATTTACTCCCATCCTTTTTTAACTTCCTTAGTTACTTCCTGAAGTACTTCCATCCTTTTTTCCTTCCTTTGAAAATGTCCTCCTTACTTCCACCCTTTGGATCCTTCTTTTCTCAGTTACTTCCTCTATTATATCCTTCCTTGCTTACATCTTTCTACCCTTCGTTATTTTCCTCCTTACTTGCTTCCTTAGTTACTTCCTCAATGACTTACATGTTTTGTTCCTGCTGTCCTTTCTTTCATACTTCCTTAGTTATGTTCCTCAGTTCCATCTGTTATTTCCTTTCTTAGTTATTTAATTCCTTACTTCCTACATTACGTTCTTACAGCCTTTCTTACTTAAATAATGCCGCATTTTAGTTCCTTTACTCCTTCCTTTTTTTCTTTTTCGTTCTTATTTTTTGTTGTTGCATTTTTTTTTTTTTTCTCCAAAAATTCTGTATGTATTTATAATCAAATGTGTAGTTTGATATGTTATTTTCTTGTGCTTACAGATCCGATTTGGAGATTTCCCGATATTGTTTGCAGAGGTGATTGAAGAGATGGAGGAGAGGAGAGAAAGGAGAGAGATGAAGAAGACCGCCGAGCCTCCATCTGACGGAGAGTCCGGAACGAGCCGACAACCTGATGAGACGAGCAAAGGTGCCAAGAGAGAGCAAGATGACCTCAACCAGGAAGCAGCCATCAAACGACTTAAGACAAACTGACGGGCAACCAATCAGGGTGAAGGTTAGATCAGCCCAACCAATCAGACGGCAGGCTGGGAAAAACTGAACCAATGGGTTATGATCTTAAAATATACATCACAAGGTTCATGTTGGGTAGAAGTCTGCAGAGTGGAAAAGGTGAGATTAAAGCAGCTGGAGATTAATCTGAGTTTCAAGCCAAATCTGAAATACAGTATTGGTTCCTGGCTGGGATCAGATCTGGAGTCAGTCCCGCTGCGATCGATTTGACTAAAGCTGCAGGTTTGACTAAAGTGATAGTGGGAAAGTACACTACCTTAAACCTTTGAATGTTTGCCATTTAAATTTCAGCCCTCCAGCCTCTTTAAACCTGAAACAGAAACATTTCAGCACTAAAGGAAGACGTTAGGTTTGGCATTTTCATTAGGGAGTGACGCAGAATATCAGTTTAGTTTGAATCAAGAAGTTTTTTTTTTTTTTTTTTTTTTTTTTTTTTTGAGTGAGTTGAGTGCAGTGTTTTGTGAAAAGAGCTTTTGTATTTTTGTGTGTGATATTTTTTTTTTTTTTTTTTATGTGGTTGATCAGCTTAGGCTTTTCTAATTATTTTAGGGAAATAAACATAAACCTGGATAACTGTTTGTCATTATTATAATTATTTTTAGTCCCCTTTGCCCAATTTTGTTAGCACTACCTGTGCAAACACTACTTTAATTATCTACAAAAAAAAAAAAATAAAAAAAAAAAAAAAAAAACATTTTATATATATATATATATATATATATATATATATATATATATATATATATATATATATATATATATTTTTTTTATGTAAGCTTTGTTTATGTTGTAATGTTTGTTACTTGTGTATTTTTTTTGTATAAATGTTTTTTATACTTTTTATTGTATATATATTTTGTTACTGCATTTGAAATATTGCATAAAATATTTTTTTATGCATTTATAATGCATATTGTTTGGTTTTGCATTAAAGCATATGAAATTAATGTTGGGCATGTGAATTATGCTTAAATAATAATCATCTTACAGCTACAGACCACTTGTTTATAGGAGATTTGAAATTGTGTATTGAACATGACACAGCTGACATTTCAAGTTTAAAATAGAGCTAAGAAAGGAAGGCTGAGGGAAAAAAAAAAGTGCTGTCAGTTGTAGAACGTTGATACAAAATGAATGAAAGTACCATCAGAGTAAAGATGTACTCTTTCACCACTGGGATGTTGGGGTGAACGTTAAAGTCAACATGAAATACTTTTTGCAATGCATTTTTACTTAGATAGTGTAACATATTTCAGGATGAGGGGGAATATTTGGTGAGAAAAAAAATTATAAATAGGTCGGGATTATACTTTTCACCATCCAGTCAATTCACAGTGCATATAAACTATGTATTATGAATTGAAAACATCAGCCAAAAAGTCATTTCAGAGGCAGAGTAAGTTATAAAAATTATGTTTGTAATAACATTAATTGATATATAATTAACAAGTAGGCATTAAATAAGAGCAAAAATGTTTGAGACAGATGCTTGGCCTTACGCTTTTGTTTAATTGTAACTGAAACGAGATGAAGACGGCATCATTTTTTTCTTCAATGGGAACCGATGAAGCTGTCGCTGAAGTAGATTGTGCAGTCAGCTAACAAAGCCTTTGATTTAATGTCACGTCTCTGGGTTTGATGGTTACTCTGTCATTAAGTGTTTCCCAATGGGAAAACATGTTTGCTTTGCCGTTTGTGTGCATGTCGAACACTATCTTGACATCTGATCAAATTTTGCCTCTGAAAAATAAACTGATGTGATATAGCTCAGAGACATGAAAAATTAAACGATGTCTGTGGCATCTGTCTGATGCTGGTATCAATTTATTACACAAAACCGGAATGTTTCTGATCTGGTCGATGGCACAGCGTCCTGGTGTTCACTGCTACACTAGCAGAGCGGTTTTGATCAAATATTCATCATAGCGGTTCAAATAAAGTGTGGTTTGCTGTGAATATAATTACAGTGGGAATTATCTACATATAACAAGCATCTGATAGATTTGACGTAGGTTTTTTTTTTTATTATTGAAAAAGAAAATATCTTATAAAAGAGCACTCTCTGAGGCGCTCTGGTGTCGTTAATTTCAAAAAATGTCTTTTGGACTACTTCATGTACAAACTCATTCTTGTGAACAAACCTTCATGTACAAACTCATTTCTTAGCTCTTTTAGTTTTAATTTTATTTATTTTTCTCTGAGGCGCTGTCAGTGCTTGAAATTTCATGATAACTAAAATGATTAATCTTTTTTAATTTTTTTATTATTAAACAAGGTTTATTCTGTTACAAAACAAAATTAAGACAAATTATGTGAACAACCAATTCAATACAAACAAAGGAGGTAACCGAAAAGGTGTAGGCTTAGCCGAGACTTGTTTCGCCTACCCTATTTACAAAACAAAAACAACATCTACCCATCAGAAATTAGGCATAAACAGTATACATGTATAAGTACATACAGTATATACAAGTTTTTCTTACAATTTCTTACAATTTTTTTTATTTATCCCTATATTTGTCAAAAATTAGGATTTTTTTTTTTTTTTACAAAACACAAAAACAGAAAAAAAAAAAAAAAAAAAAATTTTAGTTTGAATTCTGACAGGAATGTTCTGGATTCAAAACAAGTCTATCTACATTAGATTATCTGTGGCGTCTATGTCGAAATCTATGGGGCAAGTTTTTTCTGTAAGTTAAAAGCATCAGAAACCAGCAGGTCTTATTGTTGGAGCCCTTATATTTTTGTACAGATCGGAGGCCCATTCACACCAAAAAGGAAAACGCTCCATAGCTCTTTATCTTAAGCACACGTGTGCAGATGTCATTTTCAGCTTAATGACCAAGATCTTCAAAACAGGATGGATTCTGATTGGCTTTCATTTTTTTTTATAATTCATCAACTGATGAATGCTTAAGAAATCGTTTTGAAATCGATTCCAACCATATTGTACTTGCTATTCTTTTACATATAGACAGTTTTAAAAACTGTATCTTTATCGCAGTCATTATTTTTGTGCAAACTGTCAAACAGTCTCCTCTGTGTCTCCCCATATCACCGTATGCTGTGTATGCTCTTCTGTATCATCCACGCCACAAGGATGAGCTGCTTTCTTTCAAATCAAATCTAAATACAGGCAGAAAAAGTGCAGCTTTGTGGCACAGATGATACAGAAGAATAGCAGCATACGGTGATATGGGGAGACACAGAGGCGAGTGTTGACAAAGGAATTATTGAATAAAGTCGTTATTTTTGTTTTCTTCGCTTACAAAAAGTGTTCCCGTGTCTTCATATAACCCAGATTGCACGTCTGATGGCAGATGGAGTATTCTAACAATGACTTTCATACCTTTTCTGTACCTTGACAGTGTTATTTACTTCTCAGTCTATGGGACAGTCACAGGCCTCCCGGTTTTCATCCAAAATATCTTAAATTGTATTCTGAAGATGAACAGAGCTTTTACAGGTTTGGAAGGACATGGGGGTAAGTGATTAATGACAAAATTTTCATTTTGGGGTGGAGTATCCCTTTAATACATTTTGATAGTAAAGTTGCCTAAATAGTACTTTTTTGTTATGGGTCTACTTTGTAGACTAATGAACTTCTGATTAACATAGATCCCCTTGGTGGATTTCTGTTTATGTAACGTCTCATTATTCTTGCACATATTATGTGAAAGTTACAGGTTTTAATAGTTTTACATGGTTTCAGTTAGTTAAACTTTAAAATTAGTTAAATGTTTAATGTTTAATTAATGTTTACCTAATTCCCAGTTAAACCCCTCGGTCTTCCATGGAAAGTTGCTGTCCTCACTAACAGTTCTGTTTATGCTAAGCGCGCCCAGCAGTTCTGTCAGTAACGGCAGCGCGCGCTTTTAAATAAGATATTAGATTGGCGGCAAATGTTATGATCATTTTAAAGCTGGGAAAGAAATGCTCTGAAAGTGATTCCAACAATATCTTTCCTCAAATTTTTGAGTAAGAGTTAAAATTTTATGGTAATCTTTCTCTTCTTCTTCTTCTTCTACTTCTTCTCATTATTGTTGTTAACCCCTGGGTCTATTCCTTATTTATTCCTCATGTACATATTCCTCACTCTGTGCTCAGCCTCGTTTTGCTATTTTTTGTTCATAATCCTGCAGTTGTCTGGATGCATTTCTGTGGTCCACCACTGGAGGCCGATCTTTCTTCAGGAATTACACTGAATGTTTCCCACTGAATGAAAGAAGCAGCAGTTATTGACGAACTAAATACTTAATGAAGATGATGAGGTCAGGTCGTTGTTTATACATTATGTAGTCTAATCACTTATCAAAACCTGACTGGACCAATAGTAGTACATCCTGGGAAGGTTTGAAATAGTTTGTGACTTGTTCAAGACAAGAACACTCTTTCCTTGTGAACTGACTCTGCTAACAGGACAGATGTCACTGTGGTCCAAAAGAACATTCATCTCCTCTGGTAAGTGTAACATATATGCTTTTATTTATAGAGACTATCCCACTGGACAAATCTCAGGTTTCAACCTGAAGAAAATCCAGTTCTGGGCCAGAAAAAAAAGGCTCCACGCTGTCCCTTTAAACCTGCTGATCTCATATCAGGAACCTCTCCGACTTCAGCACACCATTTTGTTTGAAAAGAGATATCAGTGTTTAGTTTCAACACAACAGTGATGCATTTAGTTTAAAATATTCATGTTTTTGCTCTTTTTAGCTCCACAGACATTCAGGCTCAGTGTGTCCAGCTGCAGTTCTTCCAGATTTTATGTTGTGTCTTCTTTCATACAGGAAGTGTTGTGATGTGATTTATTTTTTTTATTTTACAGGGGGACACAACCCCATCATCTCAGTCCCTTGAGTGAGCTGCGTGTTGTTCATATAAAAGCATATGCGTGTATCCCCTGCTGTGATGCAGCTCTTTTTTTTAAAGCAGGTGTGTTTTCTCAGCATCTCTCTTTACAGTAGATATTTGTAGATGTGGGTTTGGCCCCTGAAGGGAACCTTTAAATTCAGTTTCATCAAGCTCAGCTATCCTCTGCTCAGATGCTGCTCTTTTATCACTCATGAGACTTAATGGAGTTAACACTATCAAGTATCAACTTTGTCTCAGAGATTTATTGTAAGCTTCCTTCAGAGAAATTGAGACATAATTGAGTTACTTGTGGTCATATACAGTAAAACATAGACATGTAAAATTAATGTGGAGCAGCTCAGATCTTTTGATCTTGGAAAAAAAATATTCTGAGGTCATATTGAGATCTTTGGGTTTTGATTGTAGTCTTTGGTATTCAGGCTAATCTGAGCACAGTTTGAGATCTTGTTAATGCATTTTCTTCTCAGGAGAAACATCTGAGATACAAGGCATTTCAGCACAAGCCTCATTGAAAAATATGAGACATTGAATTTCTGACTTTTGATTGCAGACATATCTAATCTACCTTGACAATTTGAGCACTGTTTGAGACATTAGTGAGATCTCTTCTGAAGCTCTGAAAGAGACGTGAAATTACAAATCTCTTTTTAGTACTGTAGTAGAAACATCTGAGAACCAGCTTACTTCAGAATACCCATTTAATCTCATATTTGTAGAAACAATATTGTTATTTACAGTATATTGTTACTGTCCTTTTCCCAGAGGAGAATGTAATTCCTCAATGGTTGCTCAGCCATATCTCTTTATAATTATTTACTGAAAGATTCTTCTGGGAACCAAAAACGGTTCTTCTGTGGCATTGTTATGAAAACCCACTTTTGGAATCTTTATTTTTAAAAGTAATAGGAGAAACAGCTGAGATGTTAAAGCAATTTCATGTGTGATTTGGTTTACTTTGAGTTACACATGCATTCAGGCAGGCAGGTAAAAGAGTCTGTGACTGACCCAATCGACTCCATTGTGTGAAATTTGTTTCATACTTTTGGTGATTATAGAGTTCTTCTAAACCTGTCAGACGCTGTCTGCACACCTCGGTTCTGTCTCTCTCTCTCAGCATGCGGTTGAGGGGGCACTGATGTGGACAGACTTGCGAGTGTGATTACACCGGAGATCATCGCCTAATTCCACAGCACTTCAGCTCACCTGGACAGGCCGGTAATTGCTGGTAGACTCCAAAACTACCTGATCTGCCCGTCAGATACTGATCAGTGTCAAACTCAAAACACGTCACACCTCTGCTCGCTGGAATCTCATTTCTTGTTCCTTGAGAAAAGACAGAACAGAGAGAGAGAGCGATGCCAATGCAGGCAGGTCTTTGATAGCTCAACAACTACGTGAAAATGGCCTTCTCAGAGGTTTAAAGCGGCAGGTGTCCAACTCAGCCATGCATTGCGTTACGGGCGGCATAGTGGAGGACATTAGTATTCAGGATGGTTGGTGGTTTGGCTCCCTTGTTCCCGCAGCAGGCAGGTTTGTATTAGCAGACTGTCGAGAAGCAAACCTCATCTCTGGGGAGCGAGTCGAGACCAGACGTCCTGTTGGTGCTGCATGTGAAATCAGCCCCGTTCTGCTCCGGATCACAGCGTTTGGATCCGCTCGAGTCTCAGTGCAGAAATGACCTGCATCTGCAGACAGAAAAACAGACAGCTGAGAAAGGGCTTAGGATGTACTTGATGATGTGATCTGAGAAAGGGCTTAGGATGTACTTGATGTTTCTGTACTGAACAGCCAGCATTGAGGCTCAGAGCTTCTGATCCAAAACACACTCTAATCTGTTGTTGTCTAGTGCTGAACGTAATCACATCAATCTTTCCATATCTATCCTGTGTATTTCCATCTATCTATCTGTATTTTGTCATGTCTGAAAAAAATCTGTCTGTCTGTCCCTTCCTGATTTCTTTTTTTTTTTGCATGTTTGTCAGTTTTAGATGTTTAAGAAAATTTAAGTATTAGTAAAAGATAACACAAGTAAACACAGCATGCCGTTTTGGATTTTACTATTAAGGGAAAATAAAATCCAAAACTGCATGGCCCTGTGTGAAAAAGTGTTTGCCCCCCTTAAAAAAAAAAAACTGTGGTTTATCACACCTGAGTTCAATTTCTCTAGCCACACCCAGGCCTGATTACTGCCACACCTGTTTGCAATCAAGAAATCTCTTAAATAGGACCTGCCTTACGAAGTGAAGTAGACCAAAAGATCCTCAAAAGCTAAACATCATGCTGAGATCCAAAGAAATTCAGAAATAAGTGAGAACGAAAATAATTGAGATCTATCAGTCTGGAAAAGGTTATAAAGCCATTTCTAAAGCTTTGGGACTCCAGCGAACCACAGTGAGAGCCATTACTCACAAATGGAGAAAACATGGAACAGTGGAAAACCTTCCCAGGAGTGGCCAGCCGATCAAAATTAGCCCAAGAGCACAGCGGCGACTCATCCAAGAGGTCACAAAAGACCCCACAACAACATCCAAAGAACTGCAGACCTCACTTGCCTCAGTTAAGGTCAGTGTTCATGACTCCACCATAAGAAAGAGACTGGGCAAAAATGGTCTGCATGGCAGAGTTCAAAGATGAAAACCGCTGCTGAGCAAAAAGATCATAAAGGTTTGTCTCAGCTTTGTCAGAAAACATCTTGATGATCCCCAAGACTTTTGGGAAAATACTCTGTGGACTGACGAGACAAAAGTTGAACTTTTTGGAAGGTGTGTGTGTGTCCCATTAACGTCTGGCGTAAAAGTAACACCACATTTCAGAAAAAGAACATCATACCAGCAGTAAAATATGGTGGTGGTGGTAATGTGATGGTCTGGGGCTGTTCTGCTGCTACAGGACCTGAAGACTTTCTGTGACAAATGGAAAACATGAATACTGCTGTTTACCAAAAAATCCTGAAGGAGAATGTCCGGCCATCTGTTCGTGACCTCAAGCTGAAGTGAACTTGGGTTCTGCAGCAGGACAATGATCCAAAACACACCAGCAAGTCCACCTCTGAATGGCTGAAGAAAAACAAAAGTAAGACTTTGGAGTGGCCTAGTCAAAGTCCTGACCTGAATCCTATTGAGATGCTGTGGCATGACCTTAAAAAAGGCGGTTCATGCTCGAAAAACCTGCATAGATGATTCCTCCACAGTGCTGTAACAGACTCATTGCAAGTTATCGCAAACGCTTGATTGCAGTTGTTGCTGCTAAGGGTGGCCCAACCAGTTATTAGGTTTAGGGGGCAAACACTTTTTCACGCAGGGCCATTTAGTTTTGGATTTTGTTTTCCAACAATTACAAACATGCATAAAAAAAAGAACTCAGGAAGAGGGCCAACAATTTTTCACGCCACTGTATATTCATATAACTGATATTTAAATATTTTAAATGTATAATCTTAGCATTTTTTTTTCTTAAATGTATACATGCATGTGCATTTATATAAATATACACAGTGCACACACATATATTATGTAAACAAAAACCTTTATTTTGGATGTGATTAATCATTTGACAGCACTATTTGTCTTCTCTCTAACCATTATTTTTGTCTCTCTTTCTATCAGCCACTCTGTTTATCATTCTGTCTGTCACTCCATCGCAGCCATGCTATCTGTGAGGACCACAAAAAATGCAAGGCTTTAAAAAAACACTAACTTTGCTTTTCTTTCTTTAAAATTAATAACATTCATTTCTTTGAACTCTTTGACTTGTTTCCTTACTTTCAAATTGGAATTGCAATTCCGCATCCTGTTTGCGACCTCAATACAAATTCAACTCAAATTCAGCAGTTGAGTTGGATTGTAAAAGGCATTCTCAGTTCAAAATTAAATGCCACAACCCTGCTGTTTATAAAAGCTACCTGAATAAAAACACATCAGACACATGAATGAACTCTGTTGCTCCCTTGAGTACTGAGGTTTGATACCGACCCAGAAACACAAAAACATGTTAATATAGGAACAGCAGGGCTACATGCTTGCAGTGCATTAGCCAAATATTTGTATTTCTATATTTGCATACTTATGTAGAGTATATCTCTGAACTTAGACGTCAGCTGCAGAATCAATCCCTAATTTAAACTCCAGATGTCAGACAGGGATGCATATTAAAAAAATCGAGTTAGAATGTTTTTCGTTAAACTATTTTTAAAATCCCAGACTGCCTAGAGAGAACACTCAATACATGCTGCGCGTCCATGATTCCCTAAAGAGCACTCGCTCTGAACCGAACCGTGGATCCCTGCATAGACTAACTCAAAGCAAAACTTCTGCTCAACACCAGTGGACTCATCTTTTGGAAAAGCTATGTAAAGGACTGCAAAGTAAAGAATTGGGATTCTGGCTGCATCCCTGTTTACATATTTTGACTCACTAAAAGTATGTACTTCACTGCCTGGAGATGGAGAAGTACATACTTTTTAGTACCCTGCTTTTTTATTCTTTAAAATCCTGCTGAAATAATAAAAAAAGGCAACTTATACCAGCCTGAAGTGGTTTGACTAAATATGCAAGACTGGTCCAGTTTGTTGGTTTTTAGAGAGGTTTTAGGCACTTTGCTTACCAACTTAAAAAAAAAAAAAAGAAGCTTGGCCAAGTTAGGAGACCAGCTAAGACTGTCAAACCACCCTTTTTGCTGGTTTTATTTCACTTTGGTATAAGCATGCAAAAAAAATCTTTGCACTTTTGAAATCCTGTTCTCAATGCGCTAATTTGAGATGCACTGATCTGAATCTCACATACCAATCTTTATAATACAGATACTTTACTCATTGTGTTTTTTAACTACAGGAAGCAGGTCTGAAGTCAATGTTCTGCCATGTTGATCATGGACTGACATTAAGCCATCTTAAGCTGTAGATCTCTAATTTAAACAATCTTTTGCAGGCTCAGAAACTTTAGCTAATCCTCCGCTCGTTACCGAGAGAGCCGTGTTTTATATTGGTTCTCTCTCACTGGTTTGCTTCATCAGCGTTTCAGGGCTCCACTGAGACACGTTCCTCTCGGTCTCTCTGAAGTAATTGCCTTCAAGCCCACCGTTTTGTTAAACAGAGAGCGCAAGAAATCCAGACTTTAAAACGCCCTCAACCCTCATGATGGAAAACATTCTTTGTGCTGTGCTTTAAGCATTTGCAATTACATCTTTTCTTGCATTCAAATGAAGTTATACTTTTTGTAAGTAATCTTAGTTTAATTAGAGGAATTTGCTTTAATAAGTCAGTCGCAAGTACTATTGTTCATACTTGATGTAGGAGTTTCATTCAACTGCTAATACCAAAAAGCGAAGTTGTTTCTGTGGTGCGAGTATCACTGATTTTTGTCACTTGTCTCAGTCTGATGACCCTTATGGATTGGAGGATGTGATCCGTATTGCTTCAGTTTCTCACTCTGAAAATGAGTGATAACTAGCCTTTAGCAAACCACTTGTTCTCTCTCTCTGTTACTTTCTCTCTCTGTCTTCATGTTTTTCCTCTGAACTCCAGCTAGACAGGATTACACGTTTTATTCCCTTTGAGAAAGCCAAGTCGTTGAAGGAATGCAGTTGGTAAACTGAAAATTATTTCCGCAGTTAGGAACAGGGTTTTAACTTGTGTATATCGTAATGGCTGCAGAATTGTTTAATTCTAAAGTCTGATAACGTGGTTTCAAGAGGTGCAAGAAAAGATAGAGATAATGAAAGAAAAGCGAGTGGAAGGTTAATAAAAGCTTCTCATAATGGCGCTCGGATGAGCGTGTGTGGGTGAGAAAGGTCAGTGTTCCATTTTATTATGAAAATTATGACTTTCGGTTGCTCCATACCAATGATAAAGTGTGTGCGTATGTGTGGCAAAGGTTCGCTTTTATGAAACTGGCAATATTCTCAGAGCTGAGAGCTAACAGTAAAACAGCTTGAGTTTCAATGACATTGATTTGTCAGAATCAATGGTATCCCGCTATTGTCGGCTCACTGTGATCTCTCACTGCCCTTTACAGCAGTAGTGCTACTCAAAAACAGCCGTGTTGATTTTAAACTCTTCAATAATGCATCGAGTCTGTGTTTGACTAATCGTGGCACATTGGTTAGCTTCAGTACTAACAGCATCGTAGCTCCCTCATCTCCCAGTTACAAAACTTTTAACTGTGACTAATAATTGGCAGCATTTAAGTCTCTTGTGTTTCTTTAATGCTAGCAGCACCAGAGCATCTTGTCATGCATCAGTGAAAAGTTTGTAAAAATAAGGCCCAATGTACCATATTATGTGCTTTACCAGTATTTTAAATCAGGCATTTTTGTAGGGATGAATAAAATGTTGGTAAACTTGACTGAAAATGTTGCCAACTGGTAATGTTCTGCCATGTTGGACATCCTTTTTGCTGACTATTTTGTGTAAAAGAGTGAAACTCTCCAGTGCATCCACACTCTAAAAACCCGTAAAAAAATACATTACACAGACATTACATAACATAATATACTAATACAATATTAACCAGACACACGTACATCTGTAAGATGTCTGATAAAGATCACTTGATCTGGAAAGCATCTGCTGTGTACAAACATCTGACAGATGTCAGTTTTACATACATTCTAAATCATAAACATCTTAAAGACATCTAATAGACCTCTATTTGACATATAAAAGGGAACATCCTATAGATGTATTGCAGATGAGCAAACACTAAAAATACATCTTCCAGATGTAAATGCAGACGTCTAATAGATGTCTCCATGATGTACGTGTGCTATCAGGGAAGGGATTTTCCTTTTTTAGAAATATAATTTTCAACAGGTGTTTGCATTTTGAATTTTGTACTGCAGTTATTCAGACCTATCTGTTTTATTTATTTTAGTCATTATTACTAATTTCCAGTCTCAACTTTTCAAAAGATCCTGAAGACAGCATAAGACAGCAAGTGTTTTAGCATCAAGGTCATTCCTCACTGTTTTCCACAAACTAAAACAAACCTCTGGTTCTCAGACCAACCTGCATTTCAGTAAACACCGGGATGTACACCGATCCCTGCAGAGAACCGATCATTATTTGTGCTGTTTTCTTTCAGTTTAGTTTGAATAGTTTAGAGTCAGGCAGTGAACTAGTGGCCTTCAGCTGCAGAGCAATCTCCACCCTCAGACACCAGTGAAATAACAAATATGGAGTCCTAATAATGATGAAAAAACTGCTGATTTTTTTTCTTTTTGTTTTGTAATTTACATGAACAGTGCGATAGCGGCGGTCTTGTTTGCCGGTTCACTTTTGGGAAGTCTCTTACAAATCAGCGTCTTTTGTTTGCCTGTGTTCTCCGGTCCTCTGGGTCCTCACGTTCCGTGGGAACGTTCGTGGCGAAGGAAAGTGATTTGTCTGTCAGAGTTAGCGGTTTGTTCATCTATTGTTCAGACTGAATGGAACCGTGCAGCTTTCAGCTCATCCGGGCTGCAGAGTTTCTCAATGAGGACGAAATGAGATTTTGCAAAGTCATCTTTCCTAGGCACATTCTTCCAATGTGTTTCAGTAGCTAAAAAAAAAACCGTCTCCGTTCTTTCTACTGCGTAATTAAATAAGTCCAAATAAATGCGCGGCCATTTCAGAGATTAGATTGTTATCCTTACAAATCCATTCACATTGAGCAAGGTTTGCTTTGGCGGTCAGTGTTTGCATTTGTACGCATTAGTATGACAAGACAGGAGGTCAGGATGCTCACCAAAATGGACAAACAGTCTTGGGCGGTAAATGTGAACGGACACACATAATCTAACAGAGAAACAAACTTAGTGAAACGATATGAATCCATAAAGCTGCGTCCCGCGGTAATGAGGTTTGCTGATGTCTCAGCTTTTATTTCAGCCGATGTGCACGATAGAGGTTATTATCCCCGGAGAGGAATGGAGATTTTATCTCTCTCCATCACGCTGTGTTCGGATGTCCTTGGGTGGTTTTGTTTTAGAGGCATCCGCAAATATTTTTGGGCCGTGAGGCGATTTAAGATCTTGGCCACATAACACTGTGACAAAATAATGGCTGCAGATTGGAATACTACCTTTACTGGACACTGTGCTGTGTACACCTCATCACCATGCACATGAGTAAGCTGAAATGGTTATTTTTGCATCTTTGTGTGATTTTGTGCACAATGGCATAATGTTGATGATGAACAATCCTTTTGTCAAAGTAGGGAACTTTAAAATAGCCGTTGATGCCATTTACCAGTTTATTAGTCAAAACTATAATGCAAGGTGTGATTTTCAATGTGGATGCAGTATTTCATGTTTGATCTGTCCTATAGGCTATTGCACTTTTAGTATTATCAGTGTTTTATGCATACTGAGAATTAGCACATATTGTGCACAGGAGACACTATTTACTGCAGAAATAATACAAGTAGTATGTTAGGCTAGAAGTTATTCTGAACCATATAAATGTAGGCCTATCTCTGTTCCAAAACCTAATGAGCTTCCTTGCCATCTACAGAGGTGGGTAGATTACATGTAAATTGTAGTCCATTACTGATCCAAATTACATGACAAAAATTGTAGTTAGTAAAGTAATCCATTTCATTCAGGTAATGTAATTAGACTACTTTTTGATTGAGTTTGATCTAATACGTTTATCGCATTATCACGTTATTAACAACAACAATCAGTCAATTTTCTGTAGCTACCTGACTTGAGCAACTGTCCATAAAACTGGAAGACTTTCTGAATCTATATAAGTGGTAGGCTATTTCAGAAAGGTAATTTTAAAAGATGAAAAGGAAAAGAATTAAGGAAAATCAATAAATTATGAATAATGTGAAAAATGTAATAATGTAATAAAAAAGTAACTGTATTCTGATTACAAGTATTTTTAAATGTAGTATAATCAAATTAAAAGTATTTATTTTTTGGTAATCTGATTATGTAATCCAGATTACATGTAATCAGGTACTACCCATGATCTGTTTTCTCTGATGCCTTACTGTTTATGTAGGCAGATCACTAGGAATTGAAGTTAGTGAACAGGGTGCATTCTTTCTGGTAGTGCTTTTTTAATAAAACAAGATGTTGCTTGTACTTCTACCTATTTTCATTGCAGAAACACTGAATTTACATCAAAAAGCAGGTATGTATGTGTTTTATTATTATATAAAATGCCAATTAAATCCAACAGTTGTGCGATTGGAATGAGAGCCAAATCAATCGAGTCAGATGATGCATTATTATTCTGGAAAAAAAAGAAGTAAATACTCAAGAATAGGCTGTTTTTCAACAAAACAGAGGAAGTTTGTCCTTATCCGAGACGGACAGCCTCTGCTCAGACACAGATAGAGGAAACTTTATCTTCACCTTCCGAGAGAGAGTCGCGCTGGTGAAGAGAAAACGAGAATGACAGAAACACACAAATGACTGTCAAGCTGTCAGGAGAGGAGCGCATTCATTAAAATATCTGACGAGGAATGCGGTGTTAATTCTCACCTTAATGATTGACGTGGGAAACAATAGACGGCGCTCGGACGCATTAATTGTTTTCTTTTGAATGAAAATGAGTGACATTCCGTGCGTTTGTGGCGTGTGAAAGTTGTTCGGGATTCTGCCGTGTGTGATTTCTGGCAGTGTTACATTGAGGGAGTTTAAACAAACGCTTTCCAAACTTTTAATCAGTCCAGCTGCACATAAGTCTCTCTTTTGTTGTCTTTTTGCTTTTAACAGATTCACTTTGCCTAGGTGTTGGATGTTTCTAATAGATTGCATTAGAACAAAACAAGCAAGACGCATCCTTTAAAGTGTGTTTGCTCACATTTCCTCAGAGCCATTGGGAAGTTTTGACTAAAACGTGTTCTGACTCAAACTCAGGTTCACTGAAAGTTTCACTTTTCAGTTTAACAAGCAGTTTTTGCTAAATGTAATACTGATATATGAAACAATGAGGAAACACAATTAGATTTTTATTATTCATGACTATTAAAATTGCTAATAATTAGGGTTAGGGATTTGAATAAAACCCTATATTCAGCATGCAAATTTTATCCTGCATCTAAGGAACTGGGCTGTGATTGTTGAATGATTAAATATGCACTAAAATCACACAGATTTACACTGAAGAAGGGAGACAAGTCATGTATAGACACATGGACCAGTGAGAAACTCCATAGCTACCACATAGCAAACATTTATATAGTTTTTTATTTTTATTAAATTATTTATTTTGAATTAGCTTTTATTTTTTATATATTTTTACATTTTGATCATTATATATTATATTATTTTCTATTTTAATTTTAACTTATTTTAAATTTTTGTAACTTTATTAGTTATTATTATTATTATTTCTACCCAGTTTTAATATTACAATTTTTAGTGTATGTGTATATATATATATATATATATATATATATTATATATATATATATATATATATATATATATATATATATATATATATATATTATTATTTCTACCTAGCTTTAAATTCACAATTTAATTTGTTTGTATATATATTATTTTTAGTAAATTTTACTTAAATTTATGATTTTAATTTGGATTAATTATGTTAGTTTTGATGTAATTTTCTATGTAATATATAAAAGCAGTTCTAATTTTAGAAATGATCTAATATACTGTAAAAGTAATTATTATTATATTATTATTATACATTAGTAAGAATTCTCTTCTGCTCACCAAGGCTGATTAGAAATGGCATAAAAACAGTAAAATTGTGAAATATTGTTACAATTAAAAAAAAAAAAAACGTTTAAATTTGGATATATTTTAAAATGTAATATATTTTTGTGATGTAATGTTGAATTTTCAGCATCATTACTCCAGTCTTCAGTGTCACATGATCCTTCAGAAATCATGATAATTTGCTGATTTGTTGCTCAAGAAACATTTCTGATTATTCATATCAATGTTGAAACATGTTGTGCTGCTTCATATTTTTGTCGAAACCATGATACATTCTTTTTTTCAGTATTCTATGATAAATAGAAAGTCTGAAAGAACAACATTTGTAACATTATAAAGGCCTTTACAGTCACTTGTAATCAATAATGCATCCTTACTGAATAAGAGAATCAGTTTCTTACAAACAAACAAACAAAATATCATTCTGACCGCAAACTTTTGAGTTGCAGTGTGAGTATTTGTTCATATCAGAGTAGCATGTCAGCATTGGAGTGTCATGTGTGCATTTGCTTGTGCATGTAGTGTCCCAAACACTGCCGCTTATGTAGTCAACATTCAGCTCACTTGGTTCACTTGGAGAGAAGGTTGATGAGATGTTTTGTGTCTTCATGGGGTCTGGAGCAGCGACTCTATGAACTCCCTGAGGGAAAAAACACCACAGCTTCAGTAAACAAGCCATATACAGTAGGAATGAGGGAGGTGAGGTGTGTCGACTGAGAGCCAGGCACAGAAACCCAGAATGAAGAATGCTATTGATAGAGACAGAGATGGCATGTAAATGCTTCTCTCTCTCTCTCTCTCTCTCTCTCTAGAGATGGCATGTAAATGCTTCTCTCTCTCTCTCTCTCTCTCTCTTCTGTGGTGTGAACCTAGGAATAATGTATGATGTGACCCTTTAAGACAAGATGCTACCCTCATTTTCTACTCTATGCTAATACAAATGTCTGAATTATTAGTAGAAATGTTTATATTTTGAATTTCAGAATGCATTAGTAGGAACAGAAATCTCAGCTTCTACTAAAATATACATGGCCGAAATATTTTTGTCTTTTGTTTTAGTTAATTTTAATAAATCTGGTGATTAGTTTTTAAACATGGGTCAAAAAGTAAGTGTTTTTCATTTATTATTGAGTGTGTTTTAAATGAAATAAACACATTAATTCTGTCATTATTATTATTATTTTTTGACTTGAGGAATCATGCAACAGATGTTCATTTGGGTCTAATTTGCAGAGCAGCAAGAGATTGCGAAAGTTTGTGATATTTAAAAAGTGGTCATGTCCCAGTAAAAGCCTGCAAAAGCTCCCTGAAAACTATGTGCAAGTGCACCTATAGGGCAAAAAGGATGGTCACAGCAAAAGTTGATTTAATTTAGTTTATAGAGGTTCACTGATAAAGAAAATTTATTTATGACATTATTTTTGACAGCATCCTCATTTTGCAGCATTTTTACACAAGTGCTAAAACTTTTAACAGTACTGTAGCTTCGCAGGTCGGTTTCTTGAAGCGTCTGGAGACGTTGCCACAGTTCTTCTGGATTGAGTCTGGCTCAGTTTGTTCTGCTTCTTCATGTCATTCCAGACTGGATGATGATGTGATTAATTATTACAATTAATGGCAAAATGAATGTTTGGAAATGTAAACTGATATTTCCTACTGACACACTACAACAAAAGATAGAAATAACTGACTTAAAACCATTTTTAGCTGCTGAAAATAGTGTTGTAATAATTATGGCCTCCACTGTACATCTCAATGTTATTTTGAGTTCCCCCTTAACTTTTATAAATAAATTTAAATATCATGTAAAATGCAGTTATTCTTCCAATCAGTTCTAAATAGTCTAACAAGAAATATTTCCCCCAAAATTAAAATGAGATTTTTATTCTCCAATGTCCAGTCAGGTCTGCCATGAAGTGTTCGGGTAAATGCTCTTCTGTGTTGTAAGTTCAATAGGTCTCTCTGAAGTGTAATGCCTGAGCAGTTTGATGTAGTGAATTATTGGATCTGACTGCGGCTTTCATGAACCTTTCATTGATTCAGGTAAGAGGAAACGGTTGTGAGTGTTTTCAGTGATTCAGAGGATGATAGACGATTCTGCTGTGTTCCTGTCATTGTATGCGTTTACAGGACACCAGTGACTCTGTACTGTAACATGAGATCATGTGATTTAACCTGTGATCTCACACTGCAGGTGAATCCAGACGTCACTTCAGAGCTTCATCTTGTTCTGTACACACAGTTCGGCTATTAAATGGGCAACAATGAGCCTTTTACTACATTTTGGCACCATGTTAACATTAAAAAAAGTTGTAAATGTTATAAAACTAAGAAAGTGTTTTTCTTCAAGGTTAACTAAGGCTAAAGCCATTAAAAAAAAATAATAATAATAATAAAAAATCATTACTTGAAGTAAAATAAATGTTGAAATATAAAATGTGACCCTGGAGCACAAAAGCGTCTTAAGTCTCTGGGGTATATTTGTAGCAATAGCCAAAAATACATTGTATGTGTCAAAATTATTGATTTTTCTTTTATGCCAAAAATCATTAGGATATTAAGTAAAGATAATGTTCCATGAAGATATTTTGTAAATTTCCTACCGTAAATATATTCAAAACTTACTTTTTTGTTTAGTAATATGCATTGCTAAGAACTTCATTTGGACAACTTTAAAGGTGATTTTCTCAATATTTTGAAATTTCTTTTTTTGCACCCTCAGATTCCAGATTTTCAAATATTTGTATCTCAGCCAAATATTGTCCTATCAAACTATACATCAATGGATTATTTATTCAGTTTTCAGATAATGTATACATCTGACATTTAAAAAAAAATGGACCCTTATGACTGGTTTTGTGGTCCAGGGTCACAAAAAAAATTAAAATTAAAAAAAAATAATAACTAATATATATATATATATCTATATATATATATATATATATATATATATATATATATATTATATATATATATATATATATATATATATATATATATATATATATAACATGACTGGTTTTGTGGTCCAGGGTCACAAAAAAAAAATTTAAAATTAAAAAAAAAAATTATATTTATATTTATTAATTATCAATTAATGAAAATGACAAATACACAAAATAAAATCTAATTCAAAATAATAACAAAAATGGTCCAAAAACTCATTAATATATTATAATAGTATATCAATGATAACAAAATAACACTGAATTGAATATTTTTGGTGTATTTATGTGGTGGCAACTAGTGGTTGACACTTTCACTTCACTGTAATGTTTTTTACTACTTTATTCTTATAATATTATGACTGTATCATTTTTGTTTTATAATATTTTTTGATCATTTAATGTTGCATCCTTTTTTTGGAAAACTTTATGGCTATATTCTGATGTAAGACCAATTATGAGACATGAATATGAATGTTATCAAGATCTTATTTATTTATTTATTTATTATTATTGATCATGAGCAGGAAAATCTTGCATTTTTTTCTTAAATTTGTTTAGTTGGACATTAGTTTTGAATTTTTTCCTTTTTTTGTGTTAATGCTGTCATTATTATAACCTTTATTTTACCAGGAAAGAAGCACATTGAGATTAAGAATCTCTTTTACAAGAGCGTCCTGGCCAAGACTGACAGACACAGCACGTTTGAGTGTAACAAATAACATCCAACAATACATACACATATACACACACACAAGCAAATCCATCTAATTTCAATATCAATACATAACTAGCTAAAACATCTGCAACGCGATGTTTCATTCTCCAAATCATTTAAAACTACTTTCAAAGTGTCCCAACGAAACCAGTTCTTCAAGTTTCAATGTACTTTTGCAAACAATTCCAGGCAGCGGGAGCAGCAAATTTAAATGTCTTTTTCCCCAACTCCGTACGTACCACTGGAACAGACAGTAAAAATATATCTTGTGACCGGAGGCTATAGCTACAAGCATACTTTTTACAGATGTATGTACAAAGATAGGAAGGATGTCAAAATGTTAAACACTTAGCTTTAAAAGTAATCAGTTTTATCTGCTGCGTTTTGCAGCTCAGGTCACTCCCAAAATAAATGACAAGCATATTTACATGTAAATGTGTGTTATATGCATATTTTTCTCTCTTCTGGTCACTGAAAACCAAGCAAGAAAATCTTGCAAAATTGTCTTTAGTTTAAATTTTCACACTCTTTTGACTTGAAATCCCATTGCAAACAATAATAAAGCTAAAAAACAAATAAATAAACTCAGTAGTCTAGCAAACAAACGTAGAAGTTAACTCTCCCACCCCGTCTGTAGTTCAGCGGCTCTCAGGTGGATGTTTGTACATTCATGTGGATGGATGGTGCTTGTTTTTCTCTCTATAATGGGACATGATGCTGTAATGGTCTGACTGCACTAGTGTTGGGGTGGAGGAGAGAGACGAGCGCCGCAGTAATGGCTCCTCCGCTCCCCTCCGCTCATTATTTTACCACCGATGAGCCCGCAGAGAGTCTAGCGTTTCTGCTCCGCTGCAGCCCAAATGCATCCAGCATACATCACCGATCCGTGTGTGTGTCTGTGTGTGTGTGTGTGTGATTTAGGGAGTTGGAGTCCAGGAGTAAGTTGTGTGTGTGTGTGTGTGTGTAATGAGTGGCTGGAGATGTGGAGCCGGTGTGTGTGAGTTTTGGGCTCTCTGAGGCGTTTGCTGTGTCCTGTTCTCATGACGAGATGGCAGATTAAATGGAAATTGATTGTGAATTGTTAATGAATGTTCAGGAGTTTTTGGACTGCATCATCATATGAACTTTGGCTCACACATACACACAGAGTCTCTCACACATACATAATGAGCAGGTTTTCAGCAGATATATTAACATCTCAAATCTCACAACATAATAATTGTCCAGTGGAGTGTCTGTGATTTTATATTGATAAATGTCAGTTTTATAAAGCATAAAAAGGTAAAAATACTTAGCTTTTATAAATATTTTATTATATATATATATATAATTTTTTTTTTTTCTGTACTGCGCATTATGTGTCAAGTGTGTGTGCTGCACACAATCTATTTTATTATTTTATTATTATTGTATTCACATGATCTGTCTATTTATTTATTTCTTCTCATTATTACGATTATATTCAAATTTGTTTGATCTGTGATCTATTTTTATTTGACATGATCTGCTTTTATATTTTTATTAATTTTGGTCAACTTTTGTCTGTGTGCTTTTTTTTGAGTGCTGCACGTTCTGTCAGTGTAATTTAATTGAAATTATTTTTTAATTGTTTTATTATTATTATTATTGTTATTATTATTTGACTACACATGATCTGTCATTTTTTAATTCATGTTTTTTTTTTTTTATTATCATTTAATGTTTGTATATGCTGCACATGATCCTTGTTAATTTTGCTTTATTTTATTATTATTTTATTGTTATATTTGATTATTTTAGTTGACTTTTTGTGTGTGCTTGTGAGTCAGTTTTGATGTCCAGCGGTTATGACGTCAACTCAGTTGATGATTTTTGTAATTTAAAGCCGCATTTACTCAGCAAAGCTTGGATTGTGAATCCTCTGCTTATGAACTTGGCCAGTCAATTTATGTTTCTGCTCAACATCATCATGTTTCACAGATGAATGACACAACGGTGAGTAGGCTAATAAAACATTTTCTGTGAGAACTAACACTTTAAGTTCAGTGCTTTTATAGATCAAGTTTAAAGAAAGATCACTACTGTTGCTTAGATGGATTATCTTAAAAGTAGTTTTAAAGTAGTATTGTAGCTTTACATGAAGAAAACGTAAACAAAACCTAAATCTTTTGAAAGCCTAAGAGAGACGAAATACAGTTAGCGTTGAGGTGTCTGTTTGTGGCTGAAGGTGAGAGATAATTGCGTGTTAATTGGTGTGAGTTCTCATTAATGTGTGATGTGACCTGTGTTAACGAGAACTACAGGCGTGACAGGATGTGGACACGGTGGATATTTCATTCAGGGGATGAATGTTACGCTGTTTATGGTCAAGAACATCTTGACGTTGAAGTAATCTTCACTCAGCAGCTACCGTGACTCATCCAAGAAAGAAAAGGCAAGTTTAAAACTCCCACATAAACTCATTTGTGCTCCAGATATAAATGATTCCTCAAATCATGATCAGACACACCATTTTCACCTGGTAGCTGATAAAACAAGTGAAAAAAAGGCGTTGGATGATGGACCTGAGACACATCTACAGACCTTAATTGAGACATTTGATTTGGAACTATACGTAGCCACATAAAAACACCCTAACAACCACCTAGAACGTCTTAGCAACCAATAAACATTTAGATATTTGTAGCAGTTTTCCTTTTCATGGTAACTGTCTTTTCTTATTGGTGGACTTCTTTGAATGGGAAGATGTGGGAATAATGCTCTGTTCCCAAACCTAAAGTTCTTCAGGTTTACGCTTAATCATATATGGCTTATTTTGTATTCAGAATGTTGAAAACCTTAAGATTTGTATAAAAATATATAATCACTATACTTAATGTTAGCCATCACTAATACTTCTTATTGCTAAACATATTGATACCATTTTTAAGATGAAGTAGCATGAGATGTGCTAACTAAACTAACTGTGTCACAATAACAATACAAATGAAAAAAACCTCCAAATGAAAGAACCTAACCTCCTGACAAACACTTTTATGTTTTACACTTTTTACAAGATGTAATATTGGTCTTGGGTGTCCCCATAATATGTCTGTTAAGTTTCAGCCCAAAATGCCCAACAGATCATTTATTATAATAGCTGGAAAATGTCATTTTTGGGGTGTGTCTAAAAAAAGAGCGTTTTAGGAGTGTATTGCTTTAAATGCAAATGAGCTGCATAGTTAAAGAATACTTAATGTATGCACACAAATATGGTTAAAACTCTAAGCACTATAACAACATGACATTCACAAAGGAGTCTGGAGTGATACACGTATTAAAGTAGATTTTGAGGTGCATTACCTTTAATAACGAAAGTAATCCACAGCGTCCTCAGCAGCTCAGATGTTGGGAGAAAATGAAGACTCTTATGTTCAGTCATACATCCAAACACAGAGCATCGGGATTGCTTGCGAGACGTTAACGTTACATCTGCTTGAGAGCGGAGAAAATGGAGGACAGCGTACAACCGCTGAGGGCGGAAACTATAGCAATGCAGGGCTGTCAATCAACCCCCGTGGCCCCGCCCTATGCAGTGTGACGTCACACTGCATGAGAATCAAAACATTGTGTTCACACACTGCCAACACACATTTATGTCCAAACACCATGTAAAAATGGATTTTGCATAATAGGTGCCCTTTAAAGACCTCTCAGACAGAGGACCTAGCATCAAGTTTAGTGACTTTCCAGCTAAATATAGCCCAAATCACACCACAGCTGTTGTCTTAAATGTTTGTGTGTGTGTGTGTGTGTATTGTGATTTTGACTGATGATGTGGCATTTATAAATCGGGACTTTAGTGCCGAGCAGCAGCTTGGAAGTGACTGCTGGTTAGAATGCAATCTTAATAGGCCACATTTTAGTCACTACTTCACACTTGTTCTGTTGTCTGAAAACAGAAACGGCAAAATATGTAAATGACAGCAACTTCATTGAGAATTCAGCTGTATAAAATACAGTATGTGAGCACAGAATGAAAAAAGCAAACAGATGTAATGGGCTGACTCTAGGCTGAAAGCAATAGGTTGCGATGATGTCTTAAATATGCTAATTAGCACGATGTCAACTAGCATCATTTACCAACTTTTCAAACAGGCTTTAGTTACTTTATATTGAAAGTAGTTGGTAACAGTGGTGAGTTGGATTTGAGAGTTTTTTACCCCCAGCCTTTTGTTTTTTTAAATTTTTTTTTTTTTATTTTTTTTTTGTTTGTTTTCTTTAAAATATTTTGACACGCTCAGCAGGTCATTTAAAGGGGTCATATGATGCAATTTAATTAATTTGGGTTAGGAGTGTTATAAGCTCTTGGTGCATAAAGAAGTTCTGTAAAGTTTCAAAGACTAAAGTCTCAAATCCAAAGAGATATTATTTACAAAAGTTTGGACTCCTAAAATGCCTCAGTTAAACAGGCCCACACATGTCTACGTCACGATGTGGGAAGGTTTGCATTAATGCCAGCCAAATGTTCATGCAAATAAAGAAGGTGCAACTTTTATTCTCGCTGTAGCCGCAGCCACCATGTTGTGAAGACGTTGTGTGTTTCGTGTGAAAGCGAAACTTCTTTGTTTGGTCTTCCAAAAGAGGACACAACTAGAAATCAGTGGTTAAGTTGTATTTACAACACTGTTCCAGAACAGTTCAACCCAAATATTCAGATGTGTGCAGTGCATTTTACAGAGGACGAGGACTGTTTCCTGAACCAGTAGCTTAAAATGCTTTTGTGCACAACGACTGCTTCTATAAAGTGGGGAAATTCCAACTTTGCAAAGACAGTCTGACTCTTCTTACTCACAGTCTGTAAGTACGTTTTTTTATATTTAAATAATTTGCAAATGATGATTCAAATGTGAGTTTTGAGCAGTGTAGAGTAGTGCTTGTTGCAGACATGGTTTTATGTTTACACAGCACGATACACAACGCAACACGTAAAACACAGTATACTGTAAGTCATTATAATCAGTAATTATGTCCCCACTAGATGCTATAAATGCCTCGTCTATAATGGGTTTTATTGTTTTTGTCTCGTTGCACCGGGACACATGGCATCACAGTATGTTAACGTGCGTAACATTTCGGTCACACGCTGGAGGTATTCAGCCAATCACAATGCACTGGATAGCTGGCCAATCAGTGTATACCTCGCTTTTCAGACCATTAAGCTTTGTAAAAATCGACGTGTTTCAGAAAGGCGGGGCATAGAGGAGCAACAATAATGTACAGTATATTGAAAATAATGTGTTTTTGAACCTTAAACCGCATAAACACATTTCATTACACCAAATACACACAATAATGTTCTTTTTAGCAACTTCATATGACCCCTTTAATATCATTATTGAAATGTCTATACATTTAAAAAAAAATAATAATAATAGTAACTAGCTTCATATACTTACTGTACACTGTAGTTTTTTTTCTTTAATTTTTCAACAGTAAATGTAAGTGTGACCAGCTCTGTTAAGTCAGAATACTTCTCTCTTCTCAACTGAGCAAGTAAGTGATAGAGATATTGAATTTAGTTATTATTTAGGTTTATGCATAAAAATGCCCAGTACAATAAACGTTAAAGATATCCTATGATCATATTACTTTTTTTTTTCTGTTAAACACTGGCTCACATACTATCTACCCCAACACAATCTTAAACAATTCTTAGCAATTGTTGAGGAATGTTACTTTTAAAAGTAATGCATTACAATATTGCCTTACTCCATAAAAAAAGTAACTAATTGTGTAACTTAGTTACTTTTTATTGAAAATAATGCATTACTTTTTGTAACCTGAGCTGGACTTAAATATTGTTTTGTAAATTTAAAAGTAATGCGTTACTTTACTATATATTTCACAAAAGTAATCTGGTTACGTAACTTGCATTACTTGTAATGCCTTATCCGAACACTGTTTGAATTCATGACTAATTTTTATTAATTTGTACGATCTCATTTATACATTTTCGTAAGATCTGCTCATGCCCCACTGGTGGTTATTCATGCTTACTTTTTTTCCTAAATCACACAAATTCATTTGAAATCATAAAATAGTGATGTTTTCATCCACATTGGCTTATTTTTTTCTTTCTTTTATGTAAAATTACTTTTTTTTTTTTACCATATGCTAACAATGTATAAATTTGTTTACAGCCTTCATTATTATAGTAAGTGTAAATCATTTGGCTATTAAACATTAAAAAACACAAAATCTCTACAGTAGAGTATAATATAATTTAATTTAATAAGATCTGGTGTTGTGGTTGTTCTGTTAGGTTTGTTTTATATCGAAAAAAAAAAAAAAAAATTCTATGGAGAAAATGAATAAGACTTCTACTTCCCGAACCCTACTGTCATGCTCAGGCCTGGCAAACACACAACAAGCCTCGAAAGTTTAAAGAAACACTATATCAGTTAATTAAACAGTAAGTCTTGAAGTCTTCCTCTTCCGTCAGGGGTTTTAATTCATTCTTATCACTAGTGTCATGTCAGGACATGAATAACACTGGTTCTTATAATTTTGTCTCATCAGTAAAACGCAGGGGTTCGCTTTCAGCTCGCTGGTGATTTCTCTCAGACAGGCGCTGGCTGCTAATGACAGCTGAGTGAATGCAAGGCATGAATCAAAACGGCAGAAAAGCTTTCCAGCGCTGACAGGTTATCACCCGCGTGAAAAATGTGTTGGGAAACCCTCTGTCTCCAGCACATTCATTTAGTCAAAGTCTCATATAAACACACATAAACACATTCATTCATTCAGAGCGAGCGAGCGAAGGAGAGATGTGTTTCTTTTCAGCTCTAGACACAATGCAGCACTCTTTCCAGTTAGAGCAACTCAATTGTGAAAAGGTATTGACATTTTTTAACCGTGGTTAGCTTACAATAGTGACAGAAATAAACTTTTGCATTAAGGGACAATATTTCACGATATTATTTACATGCTTAATTTTTTTTTTTTTTTTTTTTTAGTGAATTGTATGACATTACTCCCATGTGTTAACTGAATTGAATTTTTCTCTTTTTTTGTATTTTTTATTAAATTTAGGACTTCCCTATGTTCTTTAATTTTACTTCATAAATGTAATTAATGAATTTTGAATTTAATTTTAATATATTAATTAATGAGATTACTTCCTGTGCATGTGCATTTTTCTGAGCAAAATTCTCCACAAACATTGAAAACATGCCAATATTTTCATACCATTTATACATGTACATGTACGTAATTATATTATTTGTATATAAAATGCTACTTTTCTCAAAGTTGCTGATGACCTAACCTCCAAATCGAGTGGAATGTTGTGCAAATGTTTTGTCTTTGCGGGGTTCTGATCAAAAAACACTTTGTGAATATGTTGTGTTGCCGTAGTTCCTTGGAGATCCTTGATGTTTCTTTATAAGTTATTCAGATTATTGTTTTGGTTTCTGGGTTCATTAAAAGCACCACATTATAGATGACTGTCTAAAGTGAATAAAGAGTTATTTGTGGAAATTAAATTGTTGTTCTTTGAGGTCAGACTGTAAAACCCCTTTTGCTTCCTACTGGAACCTTCATTTGGTAAGATTGTAGACCTTGTTGTGTTCAACATGGAAGAATCAGAATATGAATGCGATAAACTGTTTGAATGACAGTGAGTGTAACGCCAGGCCAAAATGCCCTTTGGTGATTGTGTAGTTTAGATAGTTTAGTTTGAGTTTGTGTGTGTGTGTGTGTGTGTGTGTGTGTGTGTGTGCGTGTGCTTGTGCTTGTGTATTAGGTCTTTCTCAAGGGCATGGAAAACTGTCTTGGGAGTTGTGGCTCTGTGTGTGTCATGGCTGTAGGATGTAATAAGGGCATAAGACAGATACTTATTTCCCCCAGGAAACGATCACACTTCTAACACATTTCATGTCCACCAGTGTGTGTGTGTGTGTGTGTGTGTGTGTTCGTTCTCTAAGCAAGGAGACTCCAGTAGATATCCTCTTTTCATACTTCATATTAAAAGGGTCATGCTGTATATGTTCTCTGGATGAGAGTGTTATCCTGTCTGATTTAAACCAAATCTCAAGATTACAGTCATATTCTGACTTCAAGTTTCTCAACACCAGTAAAATTTGTTTTGAAGAAACCACTGGTAACAACACTGAACAAAAATTGGCATTAAAACAATTTTCAATTAGAAATGCTAGTAAATTTCACAAATAATTTTAAAGAAAAACCAAGTAACAAATTTATTTTTCTTGTAAAATGTGTTCAAATAATGTTAGTTTTAGGGTGCTTTCACACCTTTAGATTGATTGCTTTGTTCCGAAACAAGGATTAAAATTATTACAATGTTGCTTTTTATTCTTGGTGCGGTTCGCTTTCACACGGCAAAGTTTCTAAATGGACCAAAATTGTTAATACAAGTCACGTGCGAATGAACTGTCCTCTCATTGGTCAAAGTTCCACGGTTTATTTTCCGGAATTCCGCTCATAGCTGTCATCCATCAGGATGGAATCAGCTTGGATGGAACTACAACAGCTTCAAGGCCTTATTGATGTTTTTTTTTTTTTTTTTTTTTTTTTTAAATAGCTGTCGTTATATTAATTTATCATTTTGAGCAGGAGTCCAGGATTCGTTGGGAAAATATTGTTAAAATGCACATCATTATAAAATGAAAAGGCATGCTTTGAATTTGAATGGCGAAGACATACTCACCCACAGATATCGTTTACTGTTTTTCATGGAACTTACGTAATTACCTATTATACATTTTGATATAGCCTGGTTCGTTGGACCTCGTTCAGCTGATCTCGGACCAATTGTTTTGGCGCGGATCTGAGCACAATTGCCGTGTTCACATATGCCCAAATGAACCGAGCCAAAGGGGGAAACGCGCCAGGTTCCGAAACGGGCCAGGTGTGAAAAAACCCTTAGTGTAGTTTTATTGTAGATTAGCCTAACTTAACATAACAGTCAACAATTAAACACTAATAAGTGGTGTTTTAGCTCTTTGACGTAACATTGTAGCAATGACCAAGAACACCCTGACAACTGCTAACAAAATTTCAGCATTTTGGCGTAAACTTCAATTTGTCTAGATTTAATACAACAGTGGCCAATTTAACACTCATTGGTGTTGTTTTGTCTCTTTGCCTTGGGAATGCCCTATAAACAACCAATAACACCTTAGCAACTGCACAGCAATGCCCTGGAAACAGCCAACAACACTCACACACATTGTGGCAGGAACTTTTGCACAGGTAATCAAATTTGTATTTTCTTCAGAAAATCTTTTTTTTCTTGTTTATATTTATTGCTGCATATTTATATTGTGTATAATATGAATAATAATCATGCAAGTACAGTAATTTACTTTTTCATTATTCTGACCGCTGTGCTCCAGTTGCTGTGGCAACCCAAGGTAACTTGTTTCCACGACAACTGGTCATGTCGGTCAAATCCCAGCCCCTGCCAGAGCCATGGGTCGACTTACTGTACATTAAATAGAATCAATTTCAGAGACGTCAATGTGGAAAAGGTCTATGTTGTTTTGAAGACGAGTTTAAATGGTTGAAACCTCATCTGACCAGAGTTATAGCTCAACCTAAAGAAATATTGTAAACAAACAAAAACGGATTACTCCATCATCTCTGCTGTTTTCATGTTGATGCCATATTGAGACACAGACAAAATTGGGCTTTTTTCAGTTCCAAATACCAACATTCAGATCCCAAATTTCAACTTTTTAAATGCAAAATCCAACTCTCATATACCAAATATGGCTGCTTTTAGTTCCAAATTCCAACTTTCACAATTCAAATTTAGATGTTTTAATTTACAAACTCCAACTCTCAGATCCGAAAGTTGGACATTTCTTCTTCAAAATACCAACATTTAGATCCCAAATTTGGACTTTTTAAATTCTAAATCACAACTTTCAGATACCAAATATGGCTGTTTATAATTCCAAACTTAGATGTTTTAATTTCTGAACTCCAGCTTTCAGTTACCAAATTTGAACATTTTTAGTTCCAAATTCCAACATTCAAATCCCAAATTTGGATGTATTTAATTTCAATTTCCAATTTACAGATTCCAAATTGGAATGTTTTTAAATTAAAATGTATTTTATTATTATTTTAATTGTAATTATTTTATCCAGTTATGTAAATCCAAATGGCAAACCATTTATATCTAAAAGCTTTAATAATATAAAGCTTTCTGTGGTATTGCAAGGTTTATTTTATTTATTTATTTTTTTTTATTTTGGACAGTATACCAGATAAAATAATAAGTTCATAATTTACTACCATGATATATATCAAACACTTTGGTTTTGCCATTTAATTCCCATCAATGTACCATGGTATTTCCACAATAGCATAAGGTTTGAACAGGTTATGACATTCTTGGTGTGTTATTGTAAAATTTCCCTGCAATTGGCAGCACTCTGCCTTTGAGGATGGACATTTGGGAAATGTACTGTAGACTAGTATATCAAGGAAGATATATGGTTGTCTTATATATTGTGTTTTGTGGAAATGTCTCATAAGTGCCTGAACCTGAAGCCTAACCCTACAGGATCTAGCGTTAGCATTAGTTTGGGACTTCACTGGGTAATTTAAAAGCATATAATGCTAGAAGTTCAAACTTTTCCTGATAGGATTCTGACAGTAATGCAGTAGTTTGAATGAAAGTGTTTTTAGACCATTAACAGAAAGTCATGCAAAATGCATTTTTCCTGCAGATGCTAATTAGTGACTGGTTTGGTGTATTGATATTTAAGAGCTGAACCGGCGGTTCGAGGGGTGTCTGGCCTTTACTTTAACAAAGCACTCAAAGGACATGGTGGACAGGGCTGTCTGCGTCATTTGCTGCCATCCCTCCAGACTCTGGGACAGAAAGCAGAGGTCAGTGGTTGATCTTTCACACAAAAAGTGACTCTTTTTCGCTTTCATGATTTATTAACTTGCTCTTCTTACACAGTTGCATTGGCTCAGACGACGTCCTATTGACAACTTTCATGATGCTTCACAACAAGTGATGACGACATGTGCCTCGGAATCCAGCAACATTCCGAATGGAATCCTCTGGGATTAATGGACAGATGAATCAGAGACGGATCCTCATCCATACCTGACATGTGTGTTGTGGTCCAGCAGGTGTGAAAAAAACAAGACTTACTATCATAAGTAATTTCACATCTCAGGTAAATGTATCTTGATTTAAGCATGTGTAGATATTTAGGAAACAAGACAAGAATACTGTCTACAAAACCATTCTTTTTGTGTCTGTGTGTGTGGTGTACAATAACAGAATGCCTGTTTGTATCTGTGTTTCTGGTCTAAAAATGAAGTTTGACTCCAGAATAAACTTTCCAGCTTTTTGTCAACATCAAAGACCTTTGAAAAGTGTAAATAAGTCTTTATTTGTTGCGGCTACATGCACTTTTTCTCCCGGCAGCTCATTTTTCTGTATGACGGCTCCCGTGGACCCCACAACAAACGTGTCTGCCGTTGACGGGATGCCAGAGGTGAGTGGGAAACATTCATGACAGCGTATAGACAGTGTAAATACAGCCTCTCGCTGACATTTCTCCTGATGCATGTGTCCTGTTGTGGAGCTGTGCGCCATGATAAATGGTGTCTGTTTTATATTTAATAAGCTTTTGGGAATAATGAGATGAGGTCTGTGATAGGCTGGATTGTACGCGTGGGACGCGCCCCCCACCGACCGTCTGTCACTTTAATCTGGCAAGATGAATTTTGTCAGTAGTTATTGATGTGTCCGGCACTGAGACATTGATGCAGCACAGAGTTATAATCAACAGCCATAAATCAGCAGAGATTCAACACACACGTCGTTTTATACTGCAGAGTCTGCAGACAGATTCAGTTTCCCTGTTATGCTGCTGTGTGACAGCTATACATTCATAACTGTTTCACAGACATAATTCAGATCACAAAGCAGAATATGTACAACTTTTTAATATTAGATGTCACGAAAATTGCAGCAATTAGTTCAGTGTTGAACTCGGATATTAGAAGTCAACCAGTTTGAAGTTTGCAGTGCTATTTTTGTGTGTAATATTCAGATGGTAAGTTAATGGACTGTGTGCCGCAAAAAAAAAAAAAAAAAAAAAAATAATAATAATAATAATAATTCTTTCTCTGTATTTTTGTCTTGTTTTCAAACAGTATTAAATGAGGATGCATGTACCTGGGAACCAAAATGGATTTAGATATAAAGTCTTGTTTTCTGAAAGAAATATCAAAATTAATTGATAAACATCAGACAATGGGTAAAAAACTAAACAAAACAACAACAAAAAACTTTTCCCTAAATTCCCAATAAGCTTATATTTATGTATTGTTTTATGTATAAACACACTTAACTTTTATACACTTTTCAGAAAAAAAAGACTTAATAGTATTTTATAAGTGAAATTAAATAAAGAATAAAAAATAAACATTTTAAAATAATTTAAATTGCATTTGCTAATAGGCTTTTTTGTTTCAAATTAAAGTATGTAATATTGCAATAAGATATAGTCTTATTTTCTAAAATAATTACAAAATAAAAGTCTTTATGCTTAAAACAAGATCAAATATCTTCCAAAGGGGTTAAAAATAAACATGTTTTCCCTTATAATTATGTTTATTTTTCTGACCTTATTGGCAGATATTTTTGTACTTGTTTTAAGAATAAACTCATATGAATTTTTATATATATATATATATGTTTATTTTTCTGACCTTATTTTTTTTTTTTTATAAAATAATATTTATTTTTTTGTATATTTTTATATTTTTTTGAATGTAATACTTAAAACCTAGTAATTTTGCACCTTGGGTAATTGTTTTTTAATAGTGTTTTTGTATATTTGTTTTTTGCTGTGTAGTCAGTCTGTGGGCGAGACATTGAGATAGGGACTACAATAAATAAATAAATAATAATAATAATTAATATATATATATTATATATATATATATTGCAATCTATTAAATATATATAACATAAATAAAATATATATAATATATATCTAATAGATTTCCTTCAAATTAAAGTTTGTATTATTATGATTCATCTCCAAGCTGATAGTTTGGTTCAAGGCTCAAAACTCTCTTAATTAAAGAAAGAAATTAAAGTTTTAAAATCCCTACAGATCAAATATTTGAGAAATACTTTAGATATGAAGGCCACTGAAAAGTCCCAGTAGGTCATTATTACTTTTTTTCTTCATTTTGACAAATAGATAAAGCCAATATATATATATTTTTTAATGTTAGTAGATGGATGTAAATGTAACATCTAGTTTACTGTATGTTATATTACTGTATGCACTGTATTATTTAAACACATGGCTGCCAAATCTGGATCATATTAACACACTTTATTTACATTATATATGCATTAATTTCTTACTCCCAGAGCTTTTTATATATTTATTTATTTTTCTTCCAATTGTATGTTAGTCTATTAGCAGTTTGAATTCAGTTTGAATTGAATCCTTTTTGAGGTGGGATACATAAAAATGTTTTTTGTAATGTGATTCCTGAAGGAAAAGGAGAGAAACACTTCTTTAGTTGAATATTTAATGCCTGGTGAGTCTACTGCGATGAACACAGACATATTTGTTTGATTTTGTGTTAAATAAGGACGAGATCTTTCTGTCTGCAGGTAAAATGCTGTTCTGAAAGTCACTGGTGGCAGCCTGAGTTTTTTCTAAATCTGGAAGTAGTGTGTGTGTGTGTGTGTGTGTGGTGTGTGTGTGTGTGTGTGTGTGTGTGTGAGAGAGTAACTTCTGTTGTTATTGCTCCTGTAGAAAAGGACAAGCATCTGCTCCAGCAACTGCCGAGAGTGTCGGAGAAAGCGAGAGACGAGCCCAGAATCAAACTGAAGATCTGCTGAGCTGAAGTGACGCAGATGCTGATAGGTGTTGATGAGAACCAGGTAAAACTAATGCGCTTAGCATAAATATGCTGTATTAATCATATCAATATGCATTTTGTGCAGTACTAGGTGTGAAAAACTAATATATTTTCTTCTGTTCTGTAGAGGTATTGAAACAAGAGGCGATTAGAAGCTGTTAAGGGGTCCACAAAAAAATCTGAGAAAAATAAATAAATAAATAATTATAAAGGTCATTTAACAGTATTTAAAAAAGTGAATATACATATAGTTTTCTTTTTTTAAAGTTTTTTTATTGTTAAATGTTTTTATTCTTTTGTGTTTACAATTAGTTTATCTATCTATCTATCTATCTGTGTTTCTTTCTTTTTATATGTTTTTATTTTTTTGTCTGTCTGTCTGTCTGTCTGTCTGTCTGTCTGTTTTATCTATCTATCATCTATCTATGTCTGTCTGTATTTGTTTATGTATCTATCTATCTATCTGTCTGTCTGTCTGTGTGTATGTCTGTCTGTCTGTCTGTCTGTGTATGTGTCCGTGTATGTATCTCTGTCTGTCTGTCCGTCCGTCTGTCTGTCTGTCTGTCTGTCTGTCTGTCCGTCTGTCCGTCTAAATGTCTGTCTGTCTGTCCATCTGTCCGTCTAAATATCTCTGTCTGTCTGTCTGTCCGTCTAAATGTCTGTCTGTCCTATCTATTATTAATATATTACTATATGTAATCATCATATTTTGGGGATCCCTGGCATTATGGTATAATACAACATATAATAAAAACAACAACAACAACAACAACAATAATAATAATAACAATAATAAGTAGTAGTAGTCGTAGTACTGATATTATCATAATACTTAAAGCAACTTTCATTTCGTTCAGTATTCATTGTGAATGAATTGTCCTGTAAGTTGAAATTGATTTTGTATTGCTTTGTGGTTTTTCTCAAGCGGTTCCCATAATTCCTCAGGCTCATTCAGCACAGCTAATCCAAACTCAGTTCCTGATTCAGTCCACTGCGCTTGCTTCACTTCAGTCCTGCGATCAGAGACAAGCAGAGAAAGCCGTGTGTGACCTGAGCCGCGCGCTTTCCCTCACAGATATCACAGCTTTGGGAAAGTTCCATTTCCGAGCGGGAAGCCAACAGGTTTGATATCAGCGAGGCATAAAACAGGCCACTGCACTTCATTTGAGATGTGGATTTACAACACCAGTCTTCACTTTACAATCTGAAACATGAAAGAGATCCATTATTAAAGACCTGAGCTGAACTCTCAGCATAGTACTGTACCATGCAACCGTTTTCATGCAGAAATTACAGATTATTTTTTGCTTGCTTAAAACAAAATGCTGCCACTGACTTTGATGTGGTGAAGTGAGTAATTTTTATTTGGATGAGTGAAGAGAGATATTCTTTTAAAACTGAGAAGTATGGAAGTGGGTTACATTTCTCTGAAAATAGAGTGTATAAAAGATGCTGTACGATGGAAGGAGGTCCTTGTTTGGGGCCGGATTCATGAAAATATTCTTAAGTAAGAAGTAAAAAAATTCTTAAAATAAATTCTAAAATGTTCGTGAGAATGTTGCTAAGTGAGAAAAGTGCATAAGTATTCAGTACTTTATAATAATATATAACTATTAATATATATATATATATATTCATATAATATATATAATATATATATATATATATGATATATAGGTATATATATATATATATATATATATTATATATATATATATATATATATATATATATAATACATATATAATTATATATATATTATATATATATATATATATATATATATATATATACATATATATATATGACAGATTTTTAAAGTTAGAAAATATGGGAAGAAAATGGCAGTTAATTTTATTCTTAAAGTTTTGTATTAAGAAAACCCTTAAGTCAAATCAAGTCACCTTTATTTATATAGCACTTTTAACAATACAGATTGTGTCAAAGCAACTGTACATCATTAATTAGGAAAATAGTGTGTCAATAATGCAAAATGACAATAGTAAACACTCATTTTTCAGTTAAAGGCAGTTCATCATTGAATTCAGTTACTGTACTATTTATAAGTAATAAGCAAGATTTTAAAATCTATACAATGTTTAATAGGTAGTCAGTGCAGTGTTGACAGAACCAGGCTAATATGGTCATACTTCCTGGTTCTAGTAAGAACTCTAGCTGCTGCATTTTGGACTAGCTGGAGTTTGTTTATTAAGCGTGCAGAACAACCACCAATAAAGCATTACAATAATCTAACCTTGAGGTCATAAACGCATGGATTAACATTTCTGCATTTGGCATTGAGAGCATAGGTCGTAATTAAGATATATTTTTGAGATGGAAAAATGCAGTTTTACAAATGCTAGAAACATGGCTTTTTAAGGAAAGATTGCTATCAAATAGCACACCTAGGTTCCTAACTGATGACGAAGAATTGACAGAGCAGCCATCAAGTCTTAGACAGCATTCTAGGTTATTACATGCAGAGTCTTTATGTCCTGTAATTAACACCTCTGTTTTTACAGAATTTAGTAGTAAGAAATTACTCATCATCCAGTATTTTATATCGACTATGCATTCTGCTTGTTTTTCAAATTGGTATGTTTCGCCAGGCCGCGAAGAAATATAGAGCTAAGTATCATCAGCATAACAGTGAAAGCTAACACCGTTTTTCCTGATGATATCTCCCAAGGGTAACATGTAAAGCGTGAAGAGTAACGGCCCTAGTACTGAGCCTTGAGGTACTCCGTACTGCACTTGTAATCAATATGATACCTCTTCATTCACTGCTACGAATTGATGGCGGTCATATAGGTACGATTTCAACCATGCTAATGCACTTCCATTATTGCCAACAAAGATTTCTAGTCATTTCAAAAGAATGTTGTGGTCAATAGTGTCGAACGCAGCACAAAGATCGTATAGCACTAATAGAGAGATATTAAGAAACAAACCTTCTAAAGAAATGGTTTGAGAATACAAAATAATTTAAATAAAAATCAGAAAAAAATAGCAATAAAGAATATTTTTGTTCATGAGAAAATTTTGTGTTTAGGACAACTTTAAGAAAAAAATAAAATAAATATTTGCATGAAATGTTGTTTGGGAATACAACAATATTCTTAAATTTGTTTACATTTTTAAATGTATGTTAATTTAATAAAAAAAAAAAAAAAACACTATTAAATGTATTCCTAAAAAGAAGAAATTAGCAGTTAAAATGTTACACTTAAGAAAGCTGTGTCTTTAGAACAATTATAATATATATATATATATATATATATATATATATATATATATAATATATATATATATATATATATATATATTTATTCAAAAGATTTTTTTATCAAAATATTATAATGTATAATTTAATTCTTAAGAATATTTTGTGAATTAAACAAAGTAAACTAAATTAAGAGATTTCATCCTCATCCTTTCAAACATCTGAATACATTCATTCTGTGTCATAAATGATGCACTTTTTCACACATCTTCACTGTTCTGAAGTCATCATTCTCATGTGTAAATCACAATGGCACTATTTCACTGACAGTCTGGACGTTTCCTGTCACTGCACACTCACAGCCTCACTGGCCATTGGCTCATCGCCATGTGAACAGCTGCACTGATGGAATGTCCTGTTATAAGTGTTTCCCAAATAATGTAATATACTGATTCTGATAATGTGGAAGTTACTGCCTTCTGCCTTGGTGTGACTTATCACTTTTTGCAGACAATACAAAGGCACAGTACAGTAACTTCAAAATAGGGGTAAAAATCATGTTTGAGCTCACAATGTTTTAATGTTGATAATTTTCAATACTAAATCATCTAATTGACAAATTTCCAGTGTCCTACCTATAATTAATTTGGCTGGACAAATAAAAAAACTTTAGTCATTTTTCTTAGTTTCACACTCTAGCGAGTTAAGGTCTTTTGCCTTTGTACGGCAGAATATTTATACTAAAGATGGCATATAACAGTGCATAAGTATGTGAATTGGCACACATATATAGTTAAAATGTACAAAATTCCTGTTAAGAATTTGGTACTATGTAATGTTTAGAAAACAACTTTTTTGATTTGCTTTTCTCTTACATTTACAAATGGCTAGCGAAATCAATTGTTTTCATAAAAAAAAAAAAAAATGGTTAGCGATACAAAATTGACACATGAAAGCAAATGTTTGTAGAGATTTTAGTGGTGTTTACAGCAACCAGCAATATTATTGCTCATGGTTAATTATATGAACAAATCCCAAACCCTGGTAATTAAATTTTGGTCCATAATTCATCTATTTGTGCCTCGGACACTAAATATGTCCATTTAAAAAATCTAAAAGAAAATGTAAAAGAAAAAAAAAAAATCATGTAGTGACCTGAGCCAGATCTATAGTCCGGAATATCATAGAGACTTTAATATAGCCTACAAATATCATGTGTGATGAGTTGCATTAGTTCCTTTAATGCATGTTGCTTTGGATGAAAGCTAATATGCTAAAATGTAAATTTGATGTTTGATTTGTTTGTTTTTTATGTATTGTGTGTTGAATTAATATAAGATGCTGAATTACAAATTGCTTTTGTATTTTTAAAACAGGTAACTTTGTGGGCAGGTTATGTAGGAATGTTGTCAGTTACATCATCCTGCACTTCTGACCCTACAGTAAGTCAGTGGGAAGGTGGGCTGATTTTGGAGTTTCACAGCTAAAAACTACATTCTGGTGGAAAAGACGGCTTCTTTGGATTCGGACCAGTCAGAAACTACAGAGCAACCAATGTGCCTAAACCACTGAGGGCACATTAGCATCTATAGCAGCGCCCTGGCAACCAACTCCATTCATATTTCCTTCATAAAATGTGAAAATCCTATTTTACATGATGTCTTTTGTGTTCGTATGGTGTAGTGCTTAATCAAAGATCACAGTTTAGGCTCTTTTCTTTTAGCGTGATTGTGCTGGGTTGTTTCCGCCTCCTCTAACAGGTCGTTCATTCACAGCTCGGCTGACTCACGCCAATGACCTGTGGGAAGCCTGTTTCTTCTCCTGTAGTACTCCACCTCCACTGACAGCAGGAGAGATGATGAAAGCCTTTGTGTGTTGGTGTTTCATGAATGATAAAGAAAACAGGCTCTCTTTCCATCCATCAGGCTTTAGGAGAAGCACAAAACAGCAGCCAAACACATGAAAGTTCACACGCAGAATGAAAGGTATTCAGCAGGGACTGTGTTAACCAATTCATATCTGTCACGTCCACACTTTACAGGAGCAGCAGCTGAAGAAAGCGCATGCAGCCCTCGCCTCCGCGCCGATAGGAAATTAGGACGTTTCCGAACAGGTGCCGCTGATGCTGAGGCTCACAGCAAACCTGTCAGTCTCCAGAATCAGCCAGAGAAAGTTTCCCTCCTACACTCTTAAAAATAAAGCTTACAAAAGCGGGTTTTGTAGAAGATCCGCCAAAGAACCTTTCAGTTTTTTTTTTTCTTACAGTGAAAACCCTTTTTAAAGAACCTTTTTCCACTTAAATGGAATGGAAAGGTTCCATGGATGTTAAAGGTTCTTCAAGGAACCATTGATGCCAATGAATAAGTTTTTTCTTGAATTAATTTTTCTTGTGTACAATAAGCTGTTTTCTGTATTTCTGCCATCAGGTGTTAAAACACAAGCTTCCAAATTGTACATTTCCATCCACTTACACTGCTGCTTTTTACACTATTTGAGGAACGGCTTTCCTTGACACAGTTTTTGGACATTTACCATGGTACTGCTTTGGGTTTTTGGATATGCACTAAAAATAAAAGTACCAAGAAGCATTGTACTATAACAGTGATGATATCAGATGGTAATAGCATGGTACTTTGATATATACAATGCTACTGAAATTCATGTCTCATTTAGGTGGTACTTCAAGGTTCCTCTAAGAGTATCATGGTTCCATATTCGACCAAGTACCTTTTTTTTTTTTTTTCAACACGTTATACTCTGAAAAAATACAGAGCAATCATTCATACGGATGCTGGGAGAAATGAGAAAATGAAAGGAAGACGAGACATGGTTAACCATGCTGGGATGAAGTTCCACCCCATTTGTGCTCCAGATGTGAATGATTCCTCAAATGATGTGTGAGAAGTGTGCTGTTACTTTACTAAGTGATCAGACGCACCATAAAACAGATGAAAAAATCCCACAGATGCACAGTGAAGGAGGAACCCAAGCCATATATACAGAAAATAAAAATAATTTCCCTGAAAGAAAGAAATGTATATGTTTATACCGCAAGGATGCATTGAATTGATCAAAAGTGACAGTAAAGGCATTAATAATGTTACAAAAATGTCAACCTAAAACTGCTCTTTTAAACTTTCTATTCATCAGAGGATCCTGAAAAACAAAACGTATCACAGTTTCCACAAAAATATTAAGCAGCATAACTGTTTTCAACCGATAATAATCAGAAATGTTTCTTGGGCAGCAAATCAGCAATGCAGCAAATTGATTTCTGAAGGATCATATGACACTGGAGACTGGAGTGAAGCTTTTACAATATATTCACACTGACATTAAACAAATATTGTAATATTATTTCACAATTTTACTTTTTTTTTTGCTGTATTTTTGATCAAATAAATGCAACCTCAGTGAGCAGCCTCTTACCAACTTTATTTATTTTAAAGTTTTAATGGTGTAATAGTGTAAGCAACACTGCAAAATAAACATTTCAAATTTCATTACATGTGGAGCTAATGTAATACAATCACTCATTAATGTAGTTATAAGCAATGTTTAAACTCAAGTTTAGTGTATGCTCCTAATGCTAGGTTTGTAAGATCTAGCAGCTTTAGATTATTTATTTAGATTACTTGTTAAATTACTTCGCTTTTAAATCACAGATTTTCTCAGATGTGATCTCAGAAATCATTTGTGATAATTACATAGATTTTTAATAGAGTTTCCTGTGGAACATTTCCATTTGTACAAATCCTTGGTATCAAGAGATTTAAACCTTTACACTTATTTGTGTCCAAAAAGACAAAGCAGCAGCAGATGTGAATCTGTGAAAGATTTGTCTTTCACTCCTCCATGTGCAGCGTAACCAGAAAAAAATGTGCATTTATTATAGAAAAGTCCATGACTTTTACCCTTTCAAATATTTTCCCTGATATTTCCAGGTTTTCCATGACCTCACCAACCCTGCACTGTATTTTCTATATATATTTTCCCTCCAGTTCTATCGTTGTTGAACCTTATTGTGCGCATGGTGAATAAAACACTGACATGTCACGAGGGTTCAGAGTGACCTGCGCTAGCATTCATGCTGCAGAAATCCTCCATTCATTCAGAGATGCGGTGTGTGAGTCACATCTGAATGAATCGAGCATGTGTCACTTGAAGAGCGTTTCACCCTGCGGTCAGACACAAAAGAGTCTCACTTATTACGTCACATGGATTTCCTTTCTGAAGGCTTAATTGTTTTCCTGTCATCTGATTCTGACATTTACATAGAAACATCCTCTTCTGGCCTACACTTGTAGCAACCGTGCCACATTTAGCTTTCATTTCCATTCTGGTCCAACTAAGTGGTATTGACTATCATGTGTTCTCGGCTAATGATCAGCTAGCTTGTATTTTTCAATCAGTGGCTCCTCAGTAATTGATTTTGCTGGAGGATGAACATCAGATAGATAATCCACGCTTCGGCGACCATAATGGACCTTTCCATAGTGGGTCGCTTCTCAGTTTCTTTCATATGGAAAGGTAATTAATTCTGCGGTAAATGAACGGCGGTCTGGTCTGTGTTCGGTCATTGTGTTGAATGTAAAGCTGCTACGAACCTTTAATTAAGAACATAAAGCAGCGCTCAGGTGTGCTTTAATGTTATGTATAACTGTACAGACAAGCTGAAGTTCTATTACTTTTGAATTAAAACGTTTCGTGCACCATTAACATTGTATGTTGTTGAGCTGCTTGTGACCTAATATGAAACTAGAATTTTACTTTTTATGAATAAATGAGTGGTTTTTGACTGTGCAGAAGTTGCTGTTGTGGTGCTCTAGTGTTGATAGTGGTTTATAGGGTGGTCTGGGCAGTTGCTGAGGTGTTTTCTGTGTTTGACAGGGTGTTCAGTGGTTGCTAGGGTGATTTTGGTAGTTGCTAGCGTGTTTTTTCTGTGTTTGCTAGGGGGTTCTGTGTTTGCTAGAGTGTTCTGTGGTTGCTAGGGGGTTCTGTGTTTTTTTGTGTTTTCTAGGTGGTTGTTGGTGTTTTGTGGTTGTTTTCTCTGTGGTTGCTAGAATAGTTATGGTGGATGGGCATTATCTGTGTATGTTTGGATAATTCTGGTGGTTGCTAGAGTGAGCTGTGTTTGCCAGGGTAGTCTTGGTGGTTGCTAGGGTGTTCTCTGTGGTTGCTAGAGTATTTGTGGTGGATGCTAGGGCATTCTCTGTGTATGCTAGGTTAATTCTGGTGGTTGCTAGGGTGATCTGTGGTTGCTAGGGGGTTCTGTGTTTGCTAGGGTAATTGTGCTGGTTGCTAGAGTGTTCTGTAGGTTGTCAGGGTAGTCTTGGTGGTTGCTAGGGGGTTCTGTGGTTTGCTAGGTTAGTTGTAGTGGTTGCTAGAGTGAGCTGTGGTTGCCAGGATAGTCTTGGTGGTTGCTAGAGTGTTCTCTGTGGTTGCTAGAGTAGTTGTGGTGGATTCTAGGGCATTCTGTGTATGCTAGGTTAATGCTAGGGTAATTGTTGTGGTTGCTAGAGTGATCTGTGGTTGCCAGGGTGGTCTTGGTGGTTGCTAGGGGTTGTCTGGGTAGTCTTGGTGGTGACTAGGGAGTTCTCTGTGTTTGCTAGAGTGTTCTGTGGTTTGCTAGGGTAGTTGTAGTGGTTGCTAGAGTTCTGTGGTTGCTAGGTTAGTCTTGGTGGTTGCTAGGGTGTTCTCTGTGGTTGCTAGAGTAGTTGTGGTGGATGCCAGGGCATTCTCTATGTATGCTAGGGTAACTGTTGTGGTTGCTAGAGTGATCTGTGGTTGTCAGGGTGGTCTTGGTGGTTGCTAGGGTGTTCTGTGGTTGCTAGGGTATTTGTGGTGGTTGCTAGAGTGTTCTGTAGGTTGATAGGGTAGCCTTGGTGGTTGCAGGGATGTTGCTATGGTGGTCTTGGTGGTTGCTAGGGTGTTCTCAGTGATTGCTATGGTGTTTTCTGCTTTTGTGTTTTTGGTGGTTGTTAGGTTGTTTTTAGTCTAATCTAATCAAATTAATGATTTATTTGGTAGAAACTATGATATCTATTGATATGAATGTCACATCAGTGATGAGGTCAGTTGATTTGCTCTCCAATCATGAACATTTGACTCATGAGTTTGGTTTCTGCCTGAGGGCGGGGTTTGTACTTGGGTCCTTATGACTTATGAATAATTCATGAGGTTGTGTTTTACCCTTTCAGCATTCTCAATCCATGAAGGAAAAATACTCATTATCTCCATTTTTGTTTATCTCTCCCACAACACACACACACACACACACACACACACACACACACACACACATATATATCAGAGTCAACATAATCAGTCAGTGTCTGAAGTGCTGCTGCTGTAAGAGTGTGTCTGAGTGAGTGTAGTGTTTAGTTTTCTCTCATGAGAAGAAACGGCTGGATGTCAGATCTCCAAATGCAAATGTTGGATTTAAAAGGATTTAAATGTATTTATTCTTTCTTTCACTCCTTTATTTTCTTGTCTGAACCATATTCTTCCAGAATAAATGATTGATTGATTTAAATAACATTTTAAACTGACTATAATCTTGGACATGTCAAGCTCAAATGTATCAAGCAACTACAACTCAAAAGCTTCCTGTTTTTCAGTTGTTATTGAAGTGAAACTGTACAGTGTGACACGATCAGCAAAACAGATCATATTTGATGTATAATATACAAGATCTGTGAAGTCGATTGTTTTTGATGTGTGGTATAATGGAGGCCTGAAATACCTTTAGTTACTAAATATCTGCTACAGCTTTTGGTCATCAGTGGAGAAGGATGCTTTTTGCATCCAATAATAGTTGAGTTACAGCATCTACAGAGAAACCACCTAAACCTAAAAAAAAAAATAATAATAATAACATTTCACTTTCATTGTACGAAAAACTGCAGCCTGAACATTCTGCTAAGCATCTTATTTTTGTGTTCCACAGATGAAAGACGTCGTAAAGGTTTGGAATGACGTTCTGGTGAGTAATTGCAAGAGTTTTCATTTTACTGTGATTTTTTTTTTTTTTTTTTTTAAATCTGATGCTGTCTTATTGGTGCATTTAAGTGAAATGTAGGTCTGTCAAGAGTCTGAACAGCTCTGAAGGTAAGACGCATCGCAATGATGCTTTATCACCAGTGATGCACAAAAATCTTTCTTCAGATCCCAGCAAACATCAGTCACACGCTATTTAAGCCCAATGGGAAGCTGCAGGTTCATTACCGCTAATGAAGATGATTATTCTGGTTGGAAATCGCATTTGGTACACGAAAATGAAGTAAGTACAGTTTTGTGAACCAACAACAATCATGAAGGTCCCCAGGGATTTTTTTTTTCATGTTCATTGTAGAAGTACATAGAAGTACAACACGTCAGAAATACAAACACATTCCCAAGCTATCGTTCAGCTTTCCTGTCCTTGATCCCTGTGGATGGCAACCAAACACCCGGAGGTAATAACACACACACAATCAATAGCCAATCAGATCATCAGTGTTTTCTGTTCTTCAGTAATTACCTGTGCCATTTTCCCCTGAAGCTCTTTGATAAAGCACTTGTTTGTGTGTGATTTGTGTCACTGAGGTAATTTCCTCATGACGACAAATTGACATGCCAGCGCCGTTATTTTTGGCACATAGCAAGTTATATATAGGGTACTGCATCTGCTATTCACTGTTAAATTGTGAATCAGTGTAGATTCTCTATTCATACCACATGATGAGAGCCTCATGAATATGCAATGATATGCAGATTCAGACAACAAACACATTAACTGAGAATGTTTAGCTTCATTCAGTGTCTGTGAAGTGAACACAAAACCCCTCTGAATGTTTTGGTTGTTGTGAAATAGTCATTTAATCAGGTTGACTCTTTGTTCTTTTGTCAGACTTTTTAATAATTAATTAATATTTAACGTAGTACAGATATCTGTTTCTCAAAGGTAATGTTCACAAATTCATTTGAAACATTTAACACAAATAAATTACTTGCCTTTTTCCCCAGCTGTTGAGCACATTATAGTGTAGCAAGTACTATTTAAATAATTCATTGTTGCATATCTGCATGCTGTCTTGTGTCATTTTAAAAACTATACAGTAGGCTGTACAGTTTATACTCTATGCACAACGATTGTAATAAAAATGTCGACATTTATTTTTCACATGATATCTGGACGTCACTTGCTGATTTAAGGCACTAGAAGGTGAACAAGGTAAAGAAAATAACTTACAGATATCACTATATTTTATATATATTTATATATTTTTTTCTTAATCACAATACATTAAGACAACTGTTGTGTGTTTCATGTATTCTGAAATGTTATGTCAAATGTGTAAATGAGGCATTATCTATTTAAATATGCACTATGTAGCAAACATTTCCAGAACAGAAATGTCAACATTGAATTGGATTCTTCATTTAATTTGGTTGACATATTAAAGTCAAACAGTTTTACAGTGGGGATTTTTAAGTCTCTTTTTATCACTCCATAAATCAGAAAATATTGTTAAGAATAGCCAGAAAAATAAATTTTCACTATGCTTTAGGAATAAAGTGTTATATAAACCAGACAAATGATCTAAAAACGCCTCTGTAAAAACCTTCAGAATATAGATAGGAATAAAACTCACCCAAACTTCCTTATAAGGTCTTTCCGCACAACCATTACACTCTCTAAATACTTGTAGTTGATTATAACCCCCCCCCCCCCCCCCCCAAATTTAGAATAAATTTAAGGGTCAGCCTATTGTTGAAACCTGATTTATGTGCACACTTTTTGCACATTGTTAGTGACAAGTGAAGCACAAGTGAAATAGCACAAGCCTATGGGGTGTGAAAGTGGGTGAAGGACAATCTCAGGAGTTTGATGCATGAGTGTGTGTCTCTTCCTCAGGTTCTTCACCAGACTCAAGACTGAAGAGGAAGAAGCAACCCCAAATCAACGGCACCAGAGCGCTCCAGCAGGCAGGGTGTCCTATTTAGGATTCAGGGTCACTGTACATGGCTTGCGGCTCTGACTGTGCTGAACACTGCGGAACTGATCCAGAATCAGCCCAACAGTATAGGATGAGAGTCTTCGAGAGTCTTCCCCATTCACAGCTGCTGTCAACAAGGTCCAAATATATACATATACATATAAATGTTATGGATAGAGGACTAAATGAAGTTAAATGATTTGAGGTTAAAAACATTGATATGTTTCTTACAAACATGCAGCTTTTCTCTTTACAAGACATTAACTGATGGACTGGAGTGGTGTAGTGGTGTGGATTGCTTGTGTTTTGTTTTTTTTATTTTGTTTGGTGTTTGGTTTTTATTTTTGACGTTAACTGTTGAGGATCCATTGCTGAGCAAGTAATGTAATGCTATTTCTCCAAATCTGTTCTGATGCAGAAACAAACTTATCTACATTTTGGATGAACTGAGAGTGAGTATATTTTTTTGCATATTTTCATTTTTGGATGAACTATGCCTTTAAGAGTCTGAACTTTCTGTTTTAGAAGATGTTTATTTATTTATTTATGTTATTCTAAGACAGAGGGGAAGATTGACTTCAGTTAACTCAGATAAAGTTATCATATGACTTGTAATAAAGTGCATGATTTGTATGAACTTTAATGATATTTTCATGTTGCTGCTTTTGTCTTTTTTTGTTGTTTGACAGGCTATGTCACTGGTTGCAATTATTTAATTCTGCTAAACAGATGTTTTGTGCTCAACAGAAGAAACAAAGTCATACAGGTTAGGAATGACACGAGGGTAATTCAATTCAATTTTCACTTTTGTCTGAACAACTCTTTTAATAGCAGGTGTAAATGAATCCTATAGATCTCAAGGATTTCATTCTATTCACTAAAAGCTTTGCAGATCTTGCATGCCACTTTGCATGTCAACTGAGCTTGTGAATTTTTATATGTCAGTTGTACATTTTTGAAATGTGATTTATTGTTTTATGTCTTTGTCAAGTTCCATTTCCCTGGTGAAAGTGTCAGGCAAGTGTTGGGTAGGGCTGCATTAATAAGAACAAAGTGTTGGTACTCTCTCAGACTGGTGGAGAGGGACCCTTGGGGGCGACGGGCCGACTGGCATGGGTTGATTCTCTAATTACGTGAAGGGTTCACAAAAGCCGCCGAGCAGAGAGCAGAAACAGACTCTCTGAACTTTATTAGAAAGAAATGAAAGGAGAGAGCCAGAATGTCAGCCATATGAATTACACACACACACACACACACACACACACACACACACACACACACACACACACACACACACACACACACACTGTGACGACACACACACCGAGAGCCGTGGGAACGGAGCGAGGCCGGTGGAGTAATCGAAAATGAGCGACACCTGCTCCACTCACAAGATAAAACGAGTCCCACGGAGGAGATCGGGAGGATACAAAAATAGGACGACGACAGTATCAGGACGAGAGAGGACCAACTGGGCTTTATTTTGTGTTTGGTTTTTGTTTATGCGCGGCATCACTTTGTTGAGGGTTTACCGTGCTGGGGCGCGCGCTGTTTTGTATTTATTTTGTCATTAAAGGTTTATTTGAATGTTCGCCGGTTCCCGCCTCCTTCTTCCCGTAATTATGGATTTTTATGTTCACACACACACACACACACACACACACACACATTTAGGACAGGATTATAATGAAACACACCCAATTTTAGGTAAAGAATGGTAAATGAATTTATATTATAACTAAATATCAGTAGAATAATTAACAAGATTATTAGCAATGTTATTCTTATCATGAAAGTGTTTATTAATTTTTGTTATTGTAAATTAGATTTAATTATATATATATTGTATTCATTTTGTCATTTTCAAAATGTTTTTAAATGGCTACATTTATAGTTTTTATATTTATTTGATTGTTTTGTTATTTTAGTATAAGAATTTGAAATGTTGCCTTGACTGCTAGCTGAAATAAAATGTCATTTTAGTCATTTTGTGTTTTTGTTTAGTCATTTTTATTTTATTCTTATTTTTAATGTCTATTTCTATTTTTATTATTTTTTATATATATATTTTTAAAATATATTTTATATTTTAATATTTTATTTCAATTTATAGTTATTTTATTTAATGTTTCATAATAGTAATTTTAGTAATCCAATGGTTTTACTAATCCAAGTTATCTGTACATTTTCCCAGCATATAACATTGTAAATACAAAACACAAGCATCTTCTGAATGCCTGAAGGTCATGAAGAGGTTTGCAATTTGCTGTTTTACATAAACATTATTCTTTTATTATTATTGGAGATAACATGCACTGACTAATCATGCACAGTTTGGTACAGTTCTGCACTATGCCTGCATATTTTTTTCTTCAGCTTCTCACTCGGCTACTGTTAGGAAAAACTCCAACAAATTGCATTTGCATTTGAATTAAAAGGGCAAAGCAATAATATCCTGTTGTTCATCTACATGATATTGACATGCACAAGTGCCATTTTGTTTAGTGAGCAACTTTTGTTTTTTCTGTAAAACATAGTTTGACAGGAAATTGAAAGTATGAATGTTGCCCTATTCATTAAAGTAACTCCAGTCATGCATTTTCCCTTCAGAAGGTTTGATATTGGCATTTATTATATTATTGGGGTTATTAATTTTTTTAAGCATTTATGATGTAATTGTATTTATCTAGAAGAAACAATTATAATTTATGTCTTACTCTACATGATTTTCTAGGCATTCAAAGTGTATAAATGCATCAATTCATTCAAGGTACCATAACGCAAAACTTCCTCAAATCCCCCCATTACTTAGTTTTGAAGCTATTTTATAATGTTTTAATTATGTAATTTTATGGTATAATATACTTTATGCATATGTGCATATACATATATTATAACATAAAATTGTATTATACATTTTTATAACACTGAATTGCTTAAATAATAATAAAAAGATAACAAGGGTGGATTTTGTGTGTTTGTATGTGTGTAAGGTTTCCTATAATTTTGGTACTTAATTTTAAGTTTATAAAAAGGTTAAATTATTTTTTATTATTTGTGTGTAAGGTTTCCTGTTGTTTTTGTAATCATAGGTTTTAACGAGGATCTCTGTCTGTACACTAAACTACAGTGTGAGTGTTTGAGGTTGATCGAGGACTGTGAGTTTTTTTGCGTGTCTCTCTTGGTTTAGTAACGTGCCCCACTTTAACAGCGCACTGAATTCTCCTCTCTAGAAGTTCACGAAGGCAAACGATATCTCTCTCTTTCTATGTCTCTTTCTCAGTAACTGTCTCTCACTCTTTCTTTCCTTACTTGACCTTTTCTGCCTTTCCTCTTATCTGAGTCTTTTTCTTTCTTTCTTTCTTTTCTTTCTTTCTTTACTTTCTTTCTTTCTTTCTTTCTTCGCTTCATTTATCTGCCATGTGTGGAGTTTGATAAGGAGCCGTGTGTGTGTGAATGTGTGTGTGTGTGTGTGTGTTTGGAGTATGGCAGTTTAAGAGTTGATATGTAGGTTTGCTCCTCAGAGGCGCAGACATGCACCGCACTAGCCCAGATTTACCCGTGTGTGTGTGTGTGTGTGTGTGTGTGTGTGTGTGTGTGTGTGTGTGTACATGCATATGTGTGTAAATTCATGTCTAATTTGCTTGCATGACTTTCAGTTATACTTCAGTTATACTTGTGAAATAATTTTTTATTTTAATTATCTTAAGTGGCTAATTCATATGTGAAAATGTGCACATACACACTGTCTCACACACACACACACACACACACACACACACACACACACACACACACACACACACACACACACACACACACACACACACACACTCCTTTGCTCCACACAAGGTCACACTGTTCTCCGCAGCTCTAGAGAAATCTATCTTTAATCTTTATTAGGGACATAGTGAAGGTCATAAATACAGACACAATATAGATCATTCTACTGTACCTGCAGACACAGATTCACAGCAGATCAGATCAGATCTCACACAGATTGTCATTAATGATACTGTCAGTTTATCTGTCTGCTGCCTTTAATTTATGACTTTCAGCATCAAGTAGAGTATCACTTAAAAGCACAATGAAATAAAAGATTATTACAATAAATTCAAAGGAAAGCAAAAATTATTTTGAATATACTGTGTATAGTTTTGTTTCAAAATGTTTAAACATGAATATTAGTTTGTTTACATTTCTAAATCATTTAAAATTTGATTTAATAACTCTGATAATAAATTAATTGAGAGAATATGGTATTCATTTTCTAATCACCCCCCCCCCCTCGCCAAAAATAAATAAATAAATAAACAAATAAATAAATAACACTGACACATGAAAATAAATAAATAAATAAATAAATAAACCCCCCCCCGAATCACACATGTAAAATCACACAAAGAGGATGTATGTTGTGTTGTTTTGGTGGAATTGTTGTATGGTTGTTGATGTATAGTTGTATTTTTTTTTTTGTTTTTTTGGTTTTATGGTGTTTTAATGGGTTGCTTTGTGTGTTTCTGTGGAGTTCTAAATATCGCTAACGTGTTCTTAAGTGGTTTCTAGGGGTCGCTAGGCAGTTACTATGGAGTTTTAGGTGTTCCTAAGGTGTTGTAAGGGGCCGCCAGGCAGTTACTATGGAGTTAGTCATCTCTAAGGGGTTTCTAGGGGTCAGTATGTAGTTATATGGAGTTTTAGGTGTTTCTAAGGTGGTCTAAGTGGTTGCTAGGGGTCACTAGGCAGTTACTACATAGTTCTAGGTGTTTCTAATATGTTATAAGGGGTCGCTAGGCAGTTATTATGGAATTCTAGTTGTCTCTAAGTTAGTATTAGTATTCTTAACCAAAGAAAGTAACAACAAACAAATGAGCTGCTGTTTTAATGTATCAAAGTATATTATTCTTAATATGATATTTTGCATTGTATCTTTCTTTATTTTTATTTTTATTTTGAGTTAATTAGGAAATTAGGAATATTTCTTCATTATGCTTCAGACATTGTCTGTATGTTTATCTGTCCTGTATGTTGCGGTGAGCCAAAGAAAAATTTCCACCCCGGTGGACAATAAAGATTTATTCTATTCTATTCTATTCTATTCTATTCTATTCTATTCTATTCTATTCTATTCTATTCTATTCTATTCTAAGGGGTTGCTTTATGACATGCTATATTATTTTGGTATTTCTATGGTGTTCTGAGTGGTTATAGGGATCTCTAGGCAGTTAATGCAGAGTTTTATGTGTTTCTAAGATGTTCTAAGGGGTCATTAGGCAGTTACTATGGAGTTCAGGTGTTTTTTATGATGTTCTAAGTGGTTGCAGGCAGTTACTATGGAGTTCAGGTGTTTCTAAGGTGTTCTAAGTCAAGTCAAGTCAAGTCAAGTCAAGTCACCTTTATTTATATAGCGCTTTATACAAAACAGATTGTGTCAAAGCAACTGAACAAGATTAATTAGGAAAACAGTGTATCAATAATGCAAAATAACGGTTAAAGGCAGTTCAACATTGAATTCAGTGATGTCATCATTCAGCTCAGTTCAGTTTAAATAGTGTTAAATTGAAAACAATTCAACCCGGCGCTCCGGTGAGATAAGAACTCGTAGTAGGTGCTCTTGGAATGGGGAAGCAGAAATAGGATGAAAAAAACACAGGTCCCAGGCACTCAAAAATAATTAAAAAAGCCTTATTGTGGTTATGGCCAATATCAAAAATTAAAAAGCCGACATGTTTCGACCGCAATGGTCTTCCTCAGGGCAAAGTGATAATCACAATTAGTGTGCTCACACATAAATTTAATAGAAGACATTTTTATAACGCAATGGCAAGTTAGTGGACTAATAAGTACGATATCAACATACCAGGTAATCAGGTGTATGAGATCAGGAACTAAAAAAGTAAAGGACAAAAAAATAAAAATAATAATAATATTAAATACATATATACACATATATACATACATATATATATATATATATATATATATATATATATATATATATATATATACATAATATATACCCAAACATATACATAAACAGATACATACATATGATAATATTAAAGTAACACAAAACAATGATAAATGTAGTTAATACAAATTGAATGTAAACCCAGACTATAATCATAAAAAACATTTGAACTCTATATCCTCATTAACGTTTACCTTCTCCACCTGAATTATTTTTGAGTGCCTGGAACCTGTGGTTTTTTCAGTTTTAAATAGTATTTGTGCAATCATTTGCTATCAAGTCAAAGATATCGCTGTAAATGAGGGTGTCCCCAACTAAGCAAGCCAGAGGCGACAGCGGCAAGTAACAAAAACTCCATCGGTGACAGAATGAAGTCAAAAAACCTTGAGAGAAACCAGGCTCAGTTGGGGGGCCAGTTCTCCTCTGGGCCAGACAAAACAAGCAGCAATGTAGAGGTCCCTTCTAGATGCTGATCCACCATCTGGGCTGGATACGTACTGGATCCGGGTGACTTCAGTGACCATCTGATCTGGATACAGAATGGATCTGATGGCTACGGAGACCCAGGAATAAGAGAGAAACAGACTAACATGCCATTCTTCTAAGGATGTAGCAAGTACATCGGGTGTTATGGGAAGTGTTCCCGGTTTACCTAATTAATGCAAACTAAAAATCCCTTAACGGATTTGGATATTAGAAGCGTATTAGTGTGTTGTGTAAGCCAGGTTAAAGAGATGGGTCTTTAATCTAGATTTAAACCGCAAGAGTGTGTCTGCCTCCCGAACAATGTTAGGTAGGTTATTCCAGAGTTTAGGTGCTAAACAGGAAAAGGATCTGCCGCCCGCAGTTGACTTTGATATTCTAGGTATTATCAAATTGCCAGAGTTTTGAGAACGCAGCTGACGTGGAGGACTATAATGTAACAAGAGCTCATTCAGATACTGAGGTGCTAAAACATTCAGGGCTTTATAAGTAATAAGCAAGATTTTAAAAATCTATACGATGTTTAATAGGTAGCCAGTGCAGTGTTTGACAGAATCGGGCTAATATGGTCATACTTCCCTGGTCATAGTAAGAAACTCTAGCTTTGCTGCATTTTTGGACTAGCTGGAGTTTGTTTATTAAGCATGCAGAAACAACCAACCCAATAAAGCATTACAATAATCTAACCTTGAGGTCATAAACGCATGGAGATTACAATTCTGCATTTTGGACATTGAGAGCGCTAGGTCATAATTTAGATATATTTTTGAGATGGAACAGCTAACAATGCCGTTTTACAAATGCTAGAAACCTGGCTTTCTAAGGAAAGAGAAATTGCTATCAAATAGCACACTAGCTGTCCTGACTTATGACAGAATTGACAGAGCAGCCATCAAGTCTTAGACAGTGTTCTAGGGTTATTACCACTGCATGCAGAGGTTTTTAGGTCCTATAATGGTAACATGCCTCTGTTTTTCAGAATTTAGTAGTAAGAAAATTACTGTGTCATCCAGTTTTTATATCGACTATGCATTCTGTTACGGTTTTCCAAAATTGAGTATGTTTCGCCCCGAGCCGTGAAGAAATATAGAGCTCAGTATCATCAGCATAACAGTGAAACTGAGCTACACCCCATGTTTCTGATGACTATCATCCCAAGGGTAACCATGGTAAAGTGTGACCCAGAGTAGCCGCGCACGTTGGCTACTGAGCTCTCCTGAGCGGTAGCCCGAGATACCCTGAACTTATGCATCAATATGATACGGGGGCTCATTCATGTTGTAAAATACCGAACCTGTATTCTGGCGGCCCTCATATAGGAACCGTTCCACGCCTTTGGTGCTGCAGGTTCAGACATGCTAATGCACTGTAACAACATTAATTCGAAGCCCCAGCAAATTCGTTCTTAGTTCGATATGCAAAGAGTCTTCGCCCCCCCGGATTTTCGTTGGCGGAGATCCATAGGGTCAACGCAGCGCTTAAGAATCGCAAATAGCTCGCGTCCGTAATAGAGAGTCCTACAACCACGATGGGCAGATGATAAGAGTTAAGTGGTGTGACTAAGTGGTGCGCCCGTGCAGGTATGGTACTATGAAAGGTACTGTCTAGGTGGTTGTTTTACATGGCTAATAATCGTTTGGCAGGAGAACGGGTCATCTGTGTGTTTGTAGCTGGAGTGATGGCTCTTGGAGGACGTTAGTGCAGCAGATGTTTCCACTCACAAAAGAGAAACCGTCCTTGCCCTAGAACTCAGATCACCTTTTGCGGAGAAAGATTTCAACTCCCCACACTTTCCCATTCTTTCATCCTCAGCGCTTCACAGCTCGATGATGGTGACAGTGGCCTGGTGTGTGGTGTGTGTGTGTGTGTGTGTGGTGTTTGTGTGTGTGTGTTAGTTTTAGCGGGCAACAAAAGCACTAACAGGTAGAGACAAATGAGGAGCTGACCCACAGTTTAAAGCTGGGGTGTGACAAAAGGTGTCTTAAACAGATGCACTGAAAAAAAGAAAACTGTGCTGTTCTATGGACGCACGAAATGCGCCCCGGACGGAAAAAAACCTGGTTCCAATGTATGACAGCCTAATGTGAAAAACAATGCAATAGAAAGACCAAAATAAGAGATTAGTATTTTATTATTTATTATAGATTTTATATTTATATGTATTATAATTATTATTTATTGTATTATATTATTATTTATTATAATTATATAAAAGAGCAGGAAGAGAAATGCATGTGGTATTAGAAGTCCATAATGAGATAAAACAGTCTATATAAAACCAAAACTGACCATATTACTTTAATCCAACAGTGCATGTTATTTTTTAAAGTGTAGCCTGAGTGATGTTAGTGTGTTGCTATGCAGTCGCGATCTGAGTGGTTGTTAGTGTGTTGCTATGCAGTTGCTAGGGGTGTTGCTGGGTGGATCGTTAAGTGCAAGTGCTATGCGGTTGCTGGGGTGTAGATTTGAATGATTGTTAGTGTCTTACTACTTGCAGTGCTGCTGGTGTTCAGAGTGATTGTTAGTGTGTTACTATGCGGTTGCTGTGGTGTTCAGAGTTATCGTGATAGTGTGTTACTATGGGGTGTTCAAGGCTTGTCAGAGTGATTCGTTAATGTGTTACTATGCGGCTGTGCTGGGGTGTTCACAGTGATCATTAGTTGTGGTTACGATAGCCAGCATTTGACTGGGGTGTTCCAGAATCGTGATTCGTTAATCAGTGTTAGCCCGTTATGGCAGTTGACAAGGCCGTGGGGGGTGACCTGTTCAGGCTCAAAGGCTAACCAAGGCATCAGACCCATACCTTGCTTTGCTGGCCTACAGAGCAACCCCTCTACAGAACGGCTATAGCCCAGCCGAGCTGTTGATGGGGCGGCGCCTCCGCACTACAGTTCCTGCCCTCCCAACCCTGCTGAATCCAGTTCTGCCCGACTACAACGTTGCTGGAGGCCAAAGAAAGGGGAAAAGAGGGGGAACGACGCAAAATTCTTCAACAAGAGACACGGCGCAAGAAATCTAGAGCCACTCGTACCTGGGGAGGATGTGTGGATCACCGATGCACGAGTCCAGGGCACTGTGCTATCTACACACAACACCCCTCGCTCTTATATCGTCCAGGTGCCTCAGGGGACACTGAGGAGGAACCGGCATCACTTGGTGCCACTGCAGACCAACAGTGGGGAAAGCGACGCTGACAAGCCACTGGTGGGAGAAAATCCATCAGTGACAACATCACCAGAGCCAGCTCCACCAGTGGTAACGTCACCCAGCAGAGAGGGTCCCACCACAGAGACTGTGCGGGCTAGGTGTGGGAGAGAGGTTAGAAAGCCGCTGAGACTTGATTTGTGAAAAAAAAAAGAAGAAGAGTGGAATGTGATTGTGAAATTGTTCTGCTTTACTGTTACATTTGCCTGAAACCTGAGAGTTTAAGTTTTGGGAGAACACAGCCTGCTTAAAGTAATAGTTCAGAGTATGGTAATGTGTAAGTTATTTATTTCTGTTTTTGCGTGTTTGAATCAGGGACAGGTCTTCCAGCAAAAGGGCAGAATAAACCCCTTAAGACCTGCAGAGACAAAGGTAGTCCACCCTTTGTTCTCAAAGAAAGGGAGATGTGGTGTTATGGAATAATAGTGTAATAGTTTTGGAAGTAACAAGAGGTGACGTCTGTATAGGAGGCGGGGTTAGCGAATGTTATGTTTTGGTTATGTTCGAGCACTCTAGGCAGGGTTGTTGTACTGAGTTGCTAAATAAAGACAGTCACCGATTACGTCGTTGTACGAACCTCTTTTATAAATAACTTGACAAACACCTCTGTTTTTTCAGAATTTAGTAGTAAGAAATTACTTGTCATCCAGTTTTTTATATCGATTATGCATTCTGTTAGTTTTTTCAGATTGGTATGTTTTTCCGAGCCGTGAAGAAATATAGAGCTGAGTATCATCAGTATAACAGTGAAAGCTAACACCATGTTTCCTGATGATATCTCCCAAGGGTAACATGTAAAGTGTGAAGAGCAATGGCCCTAGTACTGAGCCTTGAGGTACTCCATACTGAACTTATGATCGATATGATACCTCTTCATTCACTGCTACGAATTAATGGTGGTCATATAGGTACGATTTCAACCATGCTAATGCACTTCCATTAATACCAACAAAGTATTCTAGTCTATGCAAAAGAATGATTTGGTCAATAGTGTCGAACACAGCGCTAAGATCCAATAGCACTAATAGAGAGATACAACCACGATCAGATGATAAGAGTAAGTGGTCTAAGTGATTGCTAGGGGTATGTACTATGAAGCTCTAGGTGTTTGTTTAATGGCTAATAATGTTTCAGAGATGTCATGGTGTTGTTTGTATGAGTGATGGATCTTGGAGGACTTTAGTGAGCAGATGTCCACTCACAAAAGAAACCGATGACCTAGAACTCAGATCACCTTGAGAAGACCACACTTCCCTTCTTTCATCCTCAGAGCTCGAATGGTGTGGGTGTGTGTGTGTTTGTGTGTGGGTGTGTGTGTGTTTGTGTGTGTGTGTGGTTTAGCGGGGCAGCACTAACAGGTAGAGCTAATTGCCTGACCCATTTAAAGCTGTGACAAAAGGTGTCTTAAACAGGAAAAAAAAAAAAGAAAACTGTCTGTCTAGTGACGATATGAGCCCTGACGGAGAAAAACCACATGTATGACATTAATGTGCACATAAATAAAAGACCAAAATAGATTAGTATTTTATTATTATTATATTTATATTTATTATAATTATATTATTGTATTAATATTATATTTATTATAATTATATAAAAGAGCAGGAAAGAAATGCTTGTTTATTAGAAGTTCATATAGATAAAACAGTCCATATTTACTTTAATCCAACAGTGCATGTTATTTTTAAAGTGTTCTGAGTGATGTTAGTGTGTTGCTATGCAGTCGCGATCTGAGTGGTTGTTAGTGTGTTGCTATGCAGTTGCTAGGGGTGTTCTGGGTGATCATTAGTGTGTTGCTATGCGGTTGCTGGGGTGTTCAGAGTGATTGTTAGTGTGTTACTATGCGGTTGCTGTGGTGTTCAGAGTTATCGTTAGTGTGTTACTATGGGGTGTTCAGAGTGATTGTTAGTGTGTTACTATGCGGTTGCTGGGGTGTTCACAGTGATCATTAGTGTGTTACTATGGGGTGTTCAGAGTGATTGCTAGTGTCTTACTATGCAGTTGCTGGGGTGTTCAGAGTGATTGTTAGTGTGTTACTATGGGGTGTTCAGAGTGATTGTTAGTGTGTTACTATGCGGTTGCTGGGGTGTTCACAGTGATCATTAGTGTGTTACTATGCATTTGCTGGGGTGTTCAGAGTGATCGTTAATGTGTTACTATGCAGTTGCTGGGATGTTAAAAGTAATTGTTAGTGTGTTACTATGCAGTTGCTGGGATGTTCAGAGTGATCGTTAGTGTGTTACTATGCGGTTGCTGGGGTGTTCAGAGTGATCGTTAGTGTTGCTATGCAGTTGCTGGGGTGTTAAGAGTGATCATTAGTGTGTTACTATGCGGTTGCTGGGGTGTTCAGAGTGGTTGTTAGTGTTGCTATGTGGTTGCTGGGGTTTTCATATTTAGGGTTATATGTGTTTAATTACCTCAGAGGTGCATGTGCATGTGATTCTGTGTGAAATAATAGAGATGTAATTTACTATTAGTTGCTGGGATGTTCTGAGTGATTATTAGTGTGTGTTACTATGCAGTTGCTGGGGTGTTCTAAGTGATCGTTAGTGTGTTACTATGCATTTGCTGGGGTGTTCTGAGTGGTCATTAGTGTGTTACTACTGTATGCAGTTGCTGGGGTGTTCTAAGTGATCGTTAGTGTGTTACTATGCATTGACTGGGGTGTTCTGAGTGGTCATTAGTGTGTTACTACTGTATGCAGTTGCTGGGGTGTTCTTAGTGATCGTTAGTGTGTTGCTATGCAGTCACTATCTGAGTGGTCGTTAGTGTGTTATTAAGTGATTGCTGGGGTGTTCTGAGTGATCTATAGTGTGTTGATATGCAGTCGCTATTTGAGTGGTTGTTAATATGTTGCTATGTGGTTGCTGGGGTGTTCAGAGTGGTTGTTAGTGTGTTGCAATATGGTTGCTGGGGTGTTCTGAGTGGTTGTTAGTATGTTACTAAGCGGTTGCTGGGGTGTTCTGAGTGGTTGTTAGTGTGTTACTAAGCGGTTGCTGGGGTGTTCTGAGTGGTTGTTAGTGTGTTACTAAGCGGGTGCTGTGGTGTTCTGAGTGTTTGTTAGTGTGTTACTAAGTGGGTGCTGGGGTGTTCTGAGTGGTTGTTAGTGTGTTACTAAGCGGTTGCTGGGGTGTTCTAAGTGTTTGTTAGTGTGTTACTAAGCGGTTGCTGTGGTGTTCTGAGTGGTTGTTAGTGTGTTACTAAGCGGGTGCTGGGGTGTTCTGAGTGGTTGTTAGTATGTTACTAAGCGGTTGCTGGGGTGTTCTGAGTGGTTGTTAGTGTGCTACTAAGCGGTTGCTGGGGTGTTCTAAGTGTTTGTTAGTGTGTTACTAAGCGGTTGCTGGGGTGTTCTAAGTGGTTGTAAGTGTGTTACTAAGTGGGTGCTGGGGTGTTCTAAGTGTTTGTTAGTGTGTTACTAAGCGGTTGCTGGGGTGTTCTAAGTGTTTGTTAGTGTGTTACTAAGCGGTTGCTGGGGTGTTCTAAGTGTTTGTTAGTGTGTTACTAAGTGGGTGCTGGGGTGTTCTGAGTGGTTGTTAGTGTGTTACTAAGTGGGGTGCTGGGGTGTTCTGAGTGGTTGTTAGTGTGTTACTAAGTGGGTGCTGGGGTGTTCTAAGTGTTTGTTAGTGTGTTACTAAGCGGTTGCTGGGGTGTTCTAAGTGTTTGTTAGTGTGTTACTAAGTGGGTGCTGGGGTGTTCTGAGTGGTTGTTAGTGTGTTACTATGCAGTTGCTGGGGTGTTCTGAGTGGTTGTTAGTGTGTTGCTATGTGGCTCCTGAGGTGTTCATATTTAGGGTTAGAGGTGTTTAATTAGCTCAGAGGTGCCTGTGCGTTTGATTCTGTGTGAAATAATGGAGATCTAGTTGAGTTCATAATGAGTTCTTGACTGTAATGTACAGGTTGTTAATCACTTGTCATCAGTTAAACGGTCGTCTCTGACACGGTGCTAAATTTAACCATCAAACACAGGGCCGTTTGCTCCAGCTCTGGACTGTAGAGGTTCAGAAGAGTCCCATCGACTGTGAAAGACTGCTCCAGTTCTGGAAAAAATATGTTTTTAGCAGCATTTTCAGCAGTGGCAGCCTGTAGTTTGTTTGAAGTGTGTGAGAGTTGAGTTTAAAATCTTCTGATGCGTCGTTGCACAGCTTTTGTATCCATGTATCCGTGTCAGCAGTAGCAGTGTAAGCACATTCAGAGAAATGAAGGCCAAACCTCTACATTTTCTAGTGCATTAATTAACTTAGAAATTGGGACATTTCAAACCTCATCATATTATCTGTCCCTCGTCTTATATCAGTTGGACTGACAACTGACTGTTGTTTTTCCTACAATGGACAAACAGTGGAATATATGCAATTGGAGATATCATGTTATGGGGCCTCTATAAATTTAAATTAATAACTGAATGGTCTAAAAATTGTCAGAAGCTTTTCAAAAATGCCAAAATGTAAAAGAAAAGACCAAACAAAACTAGCATGCTATTGATGTGTTTGTGGTCTGATAATTGTTTTGTCTTTTGGAAGACTGAACATAAATTCTGAACAGAACCTAGAAAAAAGAGTGAAAGACTAGCAGTAGCGCATCACAAATGCACAAAGGCTGTTATTACATGTGCCAGCAGATGTTTTAGCATGTCACGGTTGATAATCGCGAGCGTTTCTGCAGGGTTAATGTGCGATTGTGTTGATCCGTCATTGTCGCGAGATCTGTGAGCGACCAGCGCAGCCGCTCACGTCTGACAACATGCCGTGCAAAACTTCTTCATGTCACAGGGAAGAGAGTCGGATTGATGTTTGTATTTCATCCTTCGATGGTTTTCAGGATTCACAGCGCGGCTCGTTCGCTTTGTATCGGATCTCGCTGCGACGGCAGCTTTCAGCGTCATGGACTAATTACTGACTGCTCATGTGCAAACGAACCAACGCCAACACCGCACTAATGTTAGTGAGACGTAGAAAGAGATGCAAGACAGAATATGGAAAGTTCAAAAGGGGAGAGGGGGGAATCACAATACGAAAGTGGGTTTATATATTTATAAATTTTACTTGTATTTATTGTATTTGTATTTATTTTATTTATTTAGATTTATATTCATTAACTATTTTATTAAGTTGGATTTATTTTTGCTAATTATTTTATTATTTATTTAAAGTTAAGATTAGTTGATTTTTATTTTTAATAATTCTTAACTTATTAAAATGTAATTTATTATATTATATTATATTATATTATATTATATTATATTATATTATATTATATTATATGTTATATTACATTACTTTTTAATTCCTGTTGGTTCTGATTATTTCTGTCCAGTTGGATATTTTTTTTAACTTGAACTATTTTTATTTATATTTTTAGTCATGAATGCTAGAAAACCAAAAAGCCATGCTATATATTTTTGATCAGCTATTTGCATCTATCTGATTTTGTTTAAATAATTGTTTTAATACATTTATTCATGAAAGATATTGAAACAAATTTGGATATATTGATGATAAATCACATTCAGTTTATTAGTACAATTACAGACTATTACTGTTTCATGCATGACTGACATATGCATCACATGAACTTTATTAATTTGTTTATTGTAAAACTGTACAATCTAAATGGATGGAAATGTCATGTGCAATTCAAATACATTCATCTTAATTTTAGGCCTAAATGTTTTTTGAGTATATTGGTACCACATAAGAAATAAAAAGTCAGATGCAGGTTTAGAACATCATAAAAGTGAGTAAATGATGTATTTTTTTTATTTTTGGATGAATTACTGCTTTAGCAAGAGAGAGTTCCCTGTGGAGTTTCGGTCAAGTGCAAACCGTTTTAAAGTTTCCTTGCAGAAGTGGCTCGCTGTGATCCTGTAAACAAGTCGTAAATCATCTCTGCCTTTAACTGTGATATTTCTCAAATAATTCCAAGACATTTACTTGCATGTCATTGAAGTGGCTTTATTTCTTGTCTACATTTCTGGCTTCTCTTATGTTTAGCTGTGTTCGGCTCCAGGGAAAGATGTTGTTTGCTGTGAAGTGCAGTGATCCTCAGACCCTACAGATCACAGCTGCTTTTATTCATCACTGTTATTTCAAGTTGCTTGGCTTCTGGTTTGGTAGTTCTAAGGTTTCCCAGTAAGGAGCTCTCAGCCTATCTAGCACAACTATGTAGCCTACTGTACATACACTGCCATTCAAAAGTTTGGGATCAGTAAGATATATAAAAGATAGATTAAATAAGTAAATAAAAATAAGAATATTGTGAAATATTGTTGCAATTTTAAATAACTTTAATATACTTTAAATGACAATTTAATCATATAAATTCCCTGTGATCAAAGCTGTATTTTCAGCATCATTACTTCAGTCTTCAGTGTTACATGATCCTTTAGAAATCATTCTTATATGGTGATTTATTATCAATGTTGGTTTTTGCTGCCTATTTGTTTATTTATTTAGAACCTGTGGTACTTATTTTCAGGATTCTTTAATGAATAAAAAGTAAAATAAAAAAATAGCATTTATTTCAAATAGAAATATTTTATAACAATGTACACTACCATAAAAAACATTCTTTTAAAATTTTTTTTTTTTTTTTTTACAATTTTTTAAATTTTAAAGACTTATATTGTTAGAAAAGATTTCTATTTTGATTATGTGCTGTTTTTATTTATTTTATTTCTGCTATTTATTTTTGTTAGTATAACTTTTTATTTATTTATATTTTCACATCTATGTGTGCATTTTTACTTTTATTGTGTGATTTGTTTTTGATATTATTATAATTTGATATTGCTTTTTATTTAATCATTATTTTATTAATTTATTGTTATTTATTGTTATTTATTTTTATTTATATTCATTTTATAATTATATGTACATATTTATTTATTTTATAATTTCTAGTTGTAGGCCTATTTAATTTATTTGATTTATTTTTATTTCTCTGTATTTTTTATATTTACACATATATATTAGTTTTGTTTTTATAATTTTTTATTTATGTTTGTTTTTCATTATATAATTACTTTACTATATATATATTATATAATATATATATATATATATATATATATATATATATATATATATATATATATATATATATATATATAATTCATGTTGGTTTATTTATCTATTTATTTTTATTATTATTAGGACGTTGTACCACAGCATAACCAAACTGCAATAAGGCTGCAACATTGTGAAAACATTTGTGGCAAAGATTCCCAGTCGCCGTTCCTGAACATCCCTCCTCAACGTAAATCCCTTCCCATAAACCTTCACACTCATTCATGCGACCCAGCTTTACTCATTATTGTGCTAATGAACTAAAGTCAGTCCAAGCCATGTCTCGACTAGCATATGAATAGCCTCTATAAAAACCCATCTTCACGGACTGGTCTATCATAATGGATTCGCGGCATTTTATTTTGGTTGTATGTGCATATTTCTGTGTCACTATGGATAAATGCAGCTCATTGAAATGCACAAGAGCAGAGGCCGCCAGTTAATATTTAACAAGATATATATGCACCTGCACACAGCAGAGAAAATGAGAAAATAAGCTTGCTGATAGAATTACGTCCACACCTTTAATTTCTTCGGTGGCCCTAGAGAGCAGAGACATGGCGAGATAAGTCAACCTTAATTTGATGCCAATCAGATTATTAAATTATTTCTACTCTGTTATATTTTACCATCTGATCATTTAAGCTGGTCGTCGGTTCGTATTTCAGAGTGTTTTGCATTCAGGATTTAATTGATGAACTTTCAGACTGCTGGCTAAAACGATACTCGACTCTGACTGACGTGGGTTTGTCTTTTTTATCTTGCTTTATTAAAGGGGTCATATGATGCAATTAAATTTTTTCCTTTTTCTTTGGACTGTTACAAGCTCTTGGAGCTCTTGGAGCACAAAAAAGATCTGTAAAGTTGCAAAGACTAAAGTCTCAAACCCAAAGAGATATTCTTTATAAAATTTAAGAGTCAACCACGTCCTCCTAAAACAGCTCGTTCTAACACGCCCCCATGTCTACGTCACGATGTGGGAAGATTTGCATAACGTCGCCCAAATGTTCACGCAAAGAAAGAAGAAGTGACTTTGATTCTCGCTGTTGCCGCCAGCGTCATGTTGTGAAGACGCTGTGTGTTTCATTTGTCTTCCAAAAGAGGACACAACTAGAAATCATTGGTTAAGTTGTATTTACAACACTGTTCCAGAACAGTTCAACTCAAATATACTTTGCAAGGACAGTCTGGCGCTTCTGACTCACAGCCTGTAAGTACATGTTTTATATTTAAATCATTTGCCAATGAGGATTCAAACGTGAATTTTGAGCAGTGTAGAGTAGCGCTTGTTGTTTGTCATTTCTCTGATTACAAATGCAGACATGGCTTTATGTTTACGCAGCGCAATATGCAACGCGTAAAAACAGTATAAGTCATTATAATCAGTAATTATGTCCCCACTGGATGCAACAAATGCCTCTATTGTAATGGGTTTTATTGTTTTTGTCTCATAGTGCCGGGAGACGGCATCACAGTATGTAAAGGGGCGTAACATTTCCATCACATGCTTGAGGTATTCGGCCAATCACAATGCACTGGATAGCTGGCCAATCAGAGGACACCTCGCTTTTCAGAACGATGAGCTTTGTAAAAATCAACGGGTTTCAGAAATGCGGGGCACAGAGGAGAAACAATAATGTACAGTATGTGGAAAATAATGTGTTTTTTTTTTAACCTTAAACTGCATAAACACATTGCATTACACCAAATACACAAAATAATGTTCTTTTTAGCAGCATCATATGACACCTTTAATGCTGCCTGTGGTTTTAACTAGCGCTAACGGCCTACGATCTGTAGCGAACAGCGAGAGGATTTCAACTTCATGCTTTCAGATCAATCATGTCGCGTTTCATCTGACAGCATCCTGTAATTTTATTGATGAGTTTCTCACTGTGAGTTGAGCTTCTGAAAACACTCAAACTCACCCGAGTTCAACCAGCACCGGCAGACGTTCACTCCCGCCGTGATGTAACTCTGTAGGAACTAATTTAACATTCATTTATTTTACAGTGCAAGCAGATGCATGATGTTACGACCCCAGAGTTCTTCAGGCCCTTTCACCTTGTTTTCATCTGCTTTCATTTTGCTTTTTTTGGCTTGCTGTTGTTTTCTCTTTTTTTGCAACCTCATGAAAAAAAATCAATCCGATGTAAAGTTGTGTAGAGCGTAAAATAAATATATATATATATATATATATATATGTGTGTGTGTGTGTGTGTGTGTGTGTGTGTGTGTGTGTGTGCGTGCGTGCGTGTGTGCATAAGACATTCTCTCTATGTCTTTATACTGTATAAAGACTTTGGTAGAATATGGGACTACTAATGTAAACTTCTTGTATTTTATATGTACAATAAGCAGAATAATTGCAACATAAAGGTAAAAAAGCAGCAATATGGTTGGAAAGCATGAAGCTTGCGATGTCAGAATGCCAGTCTGTCAGTCTGTCAGTCAAATCCAAAGCAAGACTCAACCCCAAGGAATGTGTTATGACAACGATGTCTCAGGTAGTCTAATGGCGGATAAAAGTAAACGATAAATGAATGAGTGATCATTATAAAAGTGTGTATCAAATACATTGAACACAGAAGCTCAAATGTTTGTGTAAGGCACTAGAACACTTCAAAACCTATAAAACCTCACTGGTTCTTACGCGTCACACACACACATTTCATTTTAATTTGGATTTAATGGTGATTCTTTATTGGATCCCAATTCTTGATATCGGCTCAGGACATCCCTAGAAATTACCTTTTTTATTCAGTGGCAGACATTTTCTGTGGCTGAAACAAAAAACAGAATTGCGAGATGTAAAGTCAGAATTAAATGAAAAATCAGAATTGCAAGATGTAAACAAAAATTAATTGCAAGAGGTAAATTCAGAATTGTGAAAAGAGTGAAAAATAAGTTAATATTTCATAATTTAGACTTTTCCTCATGCAATTTTGAGGTATACAATCAGAATTCCGAAATTCTGACAAGAAAAGTCGTAATTGTGAGATATAAACTTAAAAATTGCAAGATAAAAAGTCTGAATTGTGAAATAAGATGTTTCTTTTCTCTTTTACAATTTCCTTTTTTTAATTCTGTGGTATGTATAAATAAATAAATACATTCAGAATTTATTATAATTTATAATTAAACCAAGAATTCAAGAAAAAAAATCAGAATTGCAAGACATGGTCTCAGAATTCTTAATTTAAAAAAAAGAACAGCAAGGAAAAAAGTCTTGCAATTCTGACTTTATCTCGCAATTGGCTTTTTTCCTACAACTGACTTTTTTTTCTAACAATTCTGAGTTTTTATCTCACAATTCTGACTTTTTTTCTTACAATTCTGACTTTCTTTCTCCTCACAATCCTGAGTTTAGATCTTGTAATTCTGTCTGTTTTTCTCAGAATTGTGAGAAATTTCTGGATTGTAGATAAAAAGGTCACAATTAATTTTTTTTTAAATGTTGTTTAATCCCTATTCTTTTTTTTTTCTCTCCATGTGGTGAATTATTTAGAAATCATCTCTGAGGGAAAAATATTTTAGAAACAATTTGCTAGCATCCCTATTAAGTTAGTTTTGAAAATTCTCTCAATGTTCAAAACGAGCATTTTTTGCCCCCTTGGTTGTGCATTATTAACATTAAGGAAACATTCTATTTTGTCATGTCACAAGCATTACGGGAACGTTACTCTGAACATTCTGAAACAAGTAGTAACTTTTCAAAAAAAATGTTAGATGAACATCCAACATAAATGGGAAAAAATAAATAAATAATGCTTTTATGCCAAAGTTCTGAGAGCATTATTAAAGGCCAAATGACTTTAATATTGTGTTAATGTTACTGGGAAATTGTTTAATTTCTGAGAATGTGCCCCTGTTAGCTGGGTGCGAGCTGCATATTCCTCTTTATTTTCCTTACTTGTTTGCTGTATATGAGAACAAACTGTTTCATGTCCTTCAAATTCAATTCAATGAACCTTGCGTCTAGTTCTTTCTCAGAACTCAACTTTATTTCCCAATATAAAGCTGCGCACACTGACTCATGTAAATTGCATAAAGCCAGCCAGGTATCAGAGTGGAGCTGCGATTATCGGAAATCTCTTGTCAATCTTGTGCGCTATGTGCATCAGACGGTCCGTGAGATTTAATACCTGTGGTTCTCCAGTCACTCCAGGCAACATTTGCCAAATTCCCCCTTCAGCTGCTGTTTCAAACTTATATTCTTCCAACTTTATTCTAATAAATCCGTGGATGAGGTCTCAAAACAGAGGTCAGACAAGGTCATGAAAGCACATAATTAAATTTCCAAAAGGTCACTTCCTCCTCTGGGTTTGAACTATATGAATCCTCCTGATATGAAGTCCAGAAGCTGCAGTGTGAGTTTAAAGGCCAGAGATTTCTCGGGCAGAGATTTCCCGTCGGAGGGGAAAGGTCGTACACTTTCTGGCTTTGTGGACGTTTCTGACATTAATTCCATGCAGTCATTATTGGCTGAATTAATTAATGCTGAATACAGTTAGTGAACTGCCTGATGTATTTCTGGATTTATTGCATGCAGGAAGTGTTTGACTTTGCTTAACTTTGCTGGACGGCTCATGCATGCAACATCTGAATGAAATGAAATTCTCTGTTTTCCCTTTGACTGAGGTAAAACTTTATTGGGACAGGATTAGTTTTACATGGCGAGGTGCGGAAATGCAATAATTACCAGAGCTTTACTCTGATTTTAATCCTGTTCAAATTGCCCATGGCAATAAAGTTTTTACAGATTGTTCCTGTGAAAGCAAAGATCTTCTATAAAATGCCAGTCACACTTTAGTTTGGGGAGCTTGACTTTTGCCTCAAACTCCTTATTTACTGCTTATTTATTCTTAGTAAGGATTAAGGGATCTAAAATATGGTCATGCACAATAAGACATACTAAAACTACAAAACTACAAAAACTAATAAACAGCTGATATACTAGTTATACACAGGCTAATAAGCAACTTTAACAGTGAGAATTGGTCACTAAACTATAGTGCTATTAAAACGCCTTCAAGGTGCAGTATATAATATTGACAGCAAATGGTTGAAATGGGTACTGCAGTCCAAATTTAAAATATTGGAAAGAGTTGCTTCTTCTGCTCCCTCTTCCTCAGACAGTTGCCAGATAGCCTTACACACTGTACTGTAAGTTGAATTATCCATACTTTGATATGACTTGGTTGTACATCTATTTCAATGGATGCAGAGGCTTTTTAGGTCGGGTAAAATCTGCAATCTCTGACCCAGTTTGTTTGCTGGATTCCATGGCTATAATACATTGTGTTTTCCACCAACTGGCAACCTAGGGTGTTAAAATACTGTTGGGTAAATTGGCAGTGGGGGGAGTCATACAGACCAAAAATAGACATCGTACAGTAGAATAACTGTCTGTAACGTTTTTTTTTTTTTTTTTTTTTTTTTTTTTGAGAAACAAGTATGTGAACTTAGCATGTTTCTTATATCTGCAAACATTTTATGATAATTTTATTCTTTAGTACAATCAAAAAATTACTGCACACTTATAAACAAAGAAAAGGTGAAAAAAGGCTGGACAAGATTTGACTTCAGTTTGGAAACATATGGAAAATATCCATGGAAAGCAGTTGATAACACAGGCAGCAGCAGATGGTCCGGATGTTCCTTTCTGTGTCACTGCTGTCTGTTGTGTTTTCAGACAGACTGAATGACTGTTAGGAGTGTTGTGAATGTAATTACTGCTCATTTAAGTAGCTTTAGTCATTAAGAGTTGCTCTCTTTGTAACACACACACACACACACACAGAAAACTGGGTGGTGCAAAACTCACTTATGTCAAGGTGCTGTGGGGGGTTGCCAGGGCGTTTTAAATGACTTTTAGCATGTTGCTATATGCATTTGAGGTGCTCTGATTAGTTGCTAGTTTGAATACTGAGAGGCCCAAAACTGTTTTATTCTACAGTGGGAAACATCATAATCATCCAGTAAGACAGCTTCAACATCAACATCATGTCTGAAGCACAAATGTTGCCAGATGAGTTAAAGTTATGTGTTAAAGTTTGATATTTACTCTTCCAGGTTTGTTCAGATCTCTAACCTCAAGTGTGAGCAACAGTAATAGCGATACTTGACTTAGTAAACTTCTCTAATAACCATCTGTGAAATGCAAATTCGTTATCATTAGATTCTTGAAAGTATGTAATTTCCATTCAGAGATTCCTGAACCCAGCACCATAGCAGAATAATCGTTAGAGGATATTATGCACATAAAGGCGAGAGGGAGAGAGTGGGATGTTAATTAAGGACTATGGGTTAATTCAACAACATTAACAGGAGGTTTTGTTTGTGCTATGCGGTATAAGGGCAGACTGAATATGAGACACCACAGATTAATAATCATAAGTCACGCACACAGACACATTACCTTGATGTTGCTATGCAGTTGCTAGGGTACTTACTGACAAGCCTAAGCCACTTGTCTATCTATTACCACATACACACTATATAGCAGTGATAACCGCATTTAAAGGTGCTTTATGTAATTTTTTGACTGTACTTAATCATAAAAATACCATAGTACATTTGCATATTTTTAGTTCACATATAAAAAAAAAAAAAAAAAAAAAAAAAAAAAAAAAACATGCTACAGTCAGTTATTCTGCTTTGAAAATGTGTGTTCATGTCAGAATGTCTTTTTGTTTTGGTCTGTCTGATTCCACCCACTGCCAGTTTACCCAATAGTATTTCAACACCCCTGGTTACCAGTTGGCAGAAAATGCAGCATATTGCAGCCACTAAAGCCAGCAAATTAAAAGGTTATTTATGTTCTGTGACTAAACTGACATCAATAGAGCCGTCATGTTTTACGTTTGGAAGGCTGCTTTGCAGAGCACACTCTTAAAGGGTTGCCATGTCCACTTACTATAAGCGATGCTTATTAAGCATCTTTGAAAGTGAAAGTGAAAGTGACATACAGCCAAGTATGGTGACCCATACTCGGAGTTCATGCTCTGCGTATAACCCATCCAAAGTGTGCACACACACAGCAGTGAACACACACACACCGTGAACACACACCCAGAGCAGTGGGCAGCCATTTATGCTGGGGCGCCTGGGGAGCAGTTGGGGGTTCGGTGCCTTGCTCAATGGCACCTCAGTCGTGGTATTGAGGGTGCAGAAAGCGCTGTACATTCACTCCCCCCACCTACAATTCCTGCCACCCCAAGACTCGAACTTGCAACCTTTGGACAGCGAGTCCGACTCTCTAACCTTTAGGCCATGACTTCCCCAAGGGCTTGTTGTTTGACATTAATGACTAGTTGTTTAGTTTTATGGAAGGCTGATGGGGCCAAAAGTCTTTAAACGGAACGCATGGCATTTGACCATGTCAACATGCACCATTTGTCTGTGTTAACACGACAACACAATGAAATTATTGTATTCGAGGCTATATTTGCATATGGTACACAATGGTACATTGGTTTATATGTATACAAACATCAGACTTCATGTTTATTCTTGAAGCATGTTGTAATGGCACACTGGTATGCTGGTACGCAAACATCAGATGTTATATTTGTTCATGAGGGATAGTTTATTGGTGCGTTGTGTGTGATGTCAGTCTTACAGTATGTCATGGTTTGTCATGTCTTTTATAGTAGTTTAGTTCAACATTCTCAGGTAGAAGTTACATTAATTAAAAGTAACTTTAATTAATTTACTTTAGCACAGTAGATATCAGTAAAGCAATGCCCCAGTAAACTAAAGAAATTATTAATATGTGGATAAATTTAGAGTTAACACAATATTTAAAATGTATTTTAATTTGTGGGCAGCTAGAATGTGCACACGTTGAGAGACCTGTTTGTTGTCTTTACGCATACTAAAGATATGTGGTAAAAACTGACACCTTAATACAGGCAGAATTCATGTTAAAAATGTCAGCGTTAACACAGATGAACAGTGCATGTTGGCACGGTCAAATTTCATGTGTTCTTTTTAAATACTTTTGGCCCAATTAGCCTTCCATACATTAACAAATAGTTGTTCCGTTTGGTTCCATACACTACATAACAGTTGATACTACATACATTTTTGTCAGTTCAGTTGTAGAATGTGTTTGTCACTCCTGTAAATTCCTGAAGTGTGTGTACAAAACAGGATTAAGCACTAAAACGTGAATTGACAACCAAATTTATCTGTAGTGTGTACAGTATGTATCTTATGTGGCTTAGGTTCCTCTTTCAGTGTGCATCTGTGGATTTTTTTCCAAGTTGAAAACTTAAAGTTAGTGGTTTTTCTAACTTTAATAGTCATGCAGGCTTTAGCAGGCACTGCTAATTAAAGACGGCAGAGAAGAAGAGGAATAAGTGGAGTAGAAAGGGAAAGAGAGCTGAGTGTGTCTGTCCTGGATCTGTCGCTGACTTTAATGATGAAAAGCAGCATTAATCAGGTCTGTCCAACAGACGCAAGAGGAGAACTTCAGCTCCCCAAAATTAGCCCTGCTGGTAAAGCGTTGCCACCCTGGACAGGAATACCCTGATCCACTTATTACCTCTCTCTTCTTCAAACCTGCTTCAGCTTGGTATTATCCATCTCTCAGCCTTCTGGATGTTTCACTCTCCTATTATGAAAGCATTTAGTTTGATGTTGTTGAACTCCACATTCATTTCCTTTTGGAGATAATTTAAGTTCCTGATGTGAGATAGATAAAAACACAACATTCACTTTTACTTGACTGTTCTTCATGATCAAAAGTACTCATTTCTGTTGCTAGGTTGTTGTGGGATGTTACCAGAACATTGCTACGCAATTGCTTTTTCTGCTTTTTCAAAAGGTTCATTTTTTAGCATGTTAGTATTTTGAATGGTTGCTGTGCTGTTGCTAGAGGGTTGCCACTTACAGTTCTGGGAAATTTTAATGCGTTGCTCTCTAGTTTATAGAGTATTCAAAACTATTTTGGCATGTTGCTTTGTTACTAAGGTATACTAAGTGACTTTTAACATTTATAACTTTTTGCCTATGCATTGCTGTGCAGTTGCTAAGGTGTTCTGATTGGTTGTTTGATGAATGCAGATCGACCCAAAACTGTGTTTTACTGTACACCAGGTAACATCATAAAAATATATTAAAATAGAAACACTTGCTTTAAATAGTAACACAATATTATAATGTTTACTGTATTTTTGATCAGAAAAAGTTACTTTTTTTTCTTCTAAAATGTTAAAAATGTCTTGTGAATGGTAGTAGAATTTTAGTATAGAAGGAACTGACACTCTGCAAAGAGTTTGATTGACAGGCGATCTGACAATCATAACTCTGAATCCAATCTGAATCCATCTTGCCTGACAAACAAATCAGGCAGGAAAGTAGATGAACTTCGGTGAACTTGAACTTGAATAATGGTGTGTATTGATATGTTTCCGTGGTTGAAATAAAATACCTTCTGATGTTCATTCATGTTTATTTCGTGCTTTAAGTAAATGTGATAAGATGATCGGTTCACATGTGCCGTTTGAATTTTGAATGGTTGCTGTGCTGTTGCTAAGGCTTTGCTATGCTTTGGTTTGAGTGTTCTATGTTTTTGCCACAACATTGCTATGCAGTTGCTAGGGTCTTTTTTGAAGTAATTTGTTTGGTTATTTCTTTTAAACTGTTTATAGAGAAACACCTGAAACTAAGTTAGTTTCTACACAGCATACTGCCTTTGTTAAGCTGGTAATGGCCGCTATACTGCAATGAATCAGCATCAAACTATCAACTCTGTTGCAAAACCAGGCTGACCTAACGTTCCAACATTCTCCATTCAGAACATCTTACTCTGAATTTCTGATGGCTCTGTCAGGCTTTATAACGTTTGAGATGCACTCTTATATTCATAAGAGTGTGAATGGTGTCTGAATGTGATGGTGTCAATACTGATAAGACTGTGTGTCACAGCTGTGGACAACCAGCAGTCACTGTTCGCACACAAAAGAGCTGACAGCATCGATTCCATATCGATCCAGACGGCACACATCACAACTGTGACTTCTCTCTTAGAGAGAGAGAGAGAGAAGAGAGAGAGAGAGATGGAGAGAGATTGAGGGTGAGAGAAAAGAGATGGCAAAAGCAGATAATGATGCTAAAGAAATGCTTGGGGAAGTTGAACGGTGAAGTGAAGGCAGAGAAAGATGTAAAATGGGAATTGAAGACATAAGAAAACAAAATAAACTGCTTTTGTCAGTCTATAAATCTGCTGCTTTGTCTCTTTCTCTCTCTCTCTGTATCTTGGTTGGTTAGTCATGAATGGAGAGAGGCAGTTTATGGTAGTACTAGTAGTATTTCATGTGGGAAAATGTTTGTTATTTGTTTGTCCTGATTCGTAATGCATTTGTGAATCAAAATATACAAAAAAATAAATGTCACCTTTAGACTATTAATTTCACAATGTGAACATTTTCAGTGAATCAGATGTCACAACATTTGATATGTTAATATGATCTCAAATATATATATATATATAGATATATATATATGTGTGTGTGTGTGTGTGTGTGTGTGTGTGTGTGTGTGAAATAAAAATTGATTAAAAATATATAGATGTATTTAAATAATAATAACAACAAAAATTACAAAAAATAAATGACTGAAATGAATTCCTAAAACTTTAACAAAAACTAAAATGAAAATTGAAAAAATAAAAAACTAATTTAAGTATTAATAAAAACTATAGTATCTCAATGATGCTAAAATTGACTCTGGCTCTGTACATTTACTGCATGACAGCTATGTACAGGATTACTAATATTGAATTTAAATGTTTCAAAATGTGTAGGATTTCTTGTTGAAACATTTAAGATTCTTTGCTTTCTCGCTCTCTATGCAGCAAGAAAGTTGCAAAGTGTTTGTTTCACAAGTCTTATTGGATATTATTCTTCCTTTTTCTTGTAACTTAACATTAAACACTCCCGTTACGCACACAAGCCATTTTCTTTTCAAATTGCCACCATACCATTTTTCAAAGAAAACAATAGCTAGTGCTGATTCATTCACAGAACTAATGCAAAGCTTGTGTCGCAGCGCGTACATTAGCCCACACAAGAGACCAACCCTCAGATGGGAGCATAAAAGGTGGGCTGATTCATATTTGCAGAGACATAAAGGTAGATGAATGACCTCTCCTCTCGGCAGTAAATTAGCGAGAACGCGATCGCTAACAGTAGAAAGCAGCGTCTAGGATAACGGTTATAAATGGTCCTGCTGGGTGCTCGGTTAAGACTCATTAAGTTGTTTTTCCCTTGCCTACGGACCACTGAAAGATGTGGAGAGTGGAAGTTTTAGCGTGGTCGTTCACCTCTCTGCAGACTCGGTATTAATGAGAGGCAGGCGGCGGTGTTATTGGCCGGACAGCTATGCTAACTGCAGGTTGGCTTGAGTCGGGAGCTCTTGAGCGGAGCAATTAGGCGCTAAGTGTAAAAGACAGGAGGGGATGAAATCAGTTCAGCTAGACCGTGCATGAGGCCTGTTTCTGTAAATTGGAGGTAATAGGCAGATAGAGAAAGGTACTATTGCTGCACTAAGGGTGTTTCATTCTCACAAACCTGTGAGTTCTCAACTGGAGGAAAAGCAATGGAGGATCTGAGAAATTTGCTCTGAATGTCTCCCATCAGATGAAGCATGATAGTGGAAGTTTCATTTAAGGGTGTGTATGAACAGTGCTGGGTAGTAGCAATGCTATGAAGCAGAAAACAGTTAAATTTGCAGTTAGCTGGCACGTGATTGCCAGGAATTTACCATAAAAATATGGTAGCAAAATATGGTAATATTTTAGGTTTTAAAGATTTAACCTAAATTTACTTTAAAAACAATTACTTTTCAGTTTTACGTTTTGTTGTTGTTCTTCCAAAATTGAGTTTTTAAATTTTACTGTAAAGTTACATGAAATGTCCCATTGATCTATTATAGTTTGTCACCATGTATGGTAAGGGATCTTGCCATTAATCTAATCACAGGTTTTCACGGTAACATTTTTACTGTTAAAATCACACATTTTTTTTTCACCCACCCACCCACACACACACACAAACACACACACCACACACACACACACACACACACACACACAGAGAGAGAGCGCCAAGAGAGCACACATCGAGAGAGCGAGAGAGAGAGAGATACATAGATTTTTTTTATATACTTAGATACTTAGGTTTTTTTTACCACAGCAATTTTACTGTTAAAATTATGCTTTTTTAACAGTGTATTTTGTTTTATTGATAGCATGTTATACATAGATAGAAATATGAATATCAGATGAAAATCATAAAAAAATTAAATGAAAATAAAAATGTCTTGACAACTTACTGAAATAAAATTACTTAAATTAATAAAATTACTAGAACTAAAAGTGAAATAAAACGTAAAGCTAAATAGAAATATAAAAAAATATGAAAACATTAAAAAGTTCTAAAGGTTTGGATACATAGATGGATAGATCTATTACAGTTTTTAGTAAAAGTACATATATAGTACATAAATAGTTTTAGTACATATATAGTATAAAGGAACTTACCAATTAACAGGTTTTTGCCTGCCATTATCTTATCAGTCAAGTTGTTTGTCTGTTATTTCAGCTGTTTAGAATCAGTACTATAGCAACTTCAGTCAAGTCTCTACACGTTCAACTCGTTTCATAATTTCAAAGCAGGTTTTTAATGTCTTTAGGAGCCCTCAGGCTTTGCTGATTAATTGCTAACAGATCTTCTTTTTCCAGCTTCCTTTGCTCTGGCGATCATGCCTCAGAGGGCCAGATCCTCATCAACACCATGAGGTCCAGCTATCACGATACAACCAGCCGTTTACCAACCGCTTGATGCAGAATCATCCAGACCAAGACATAAGAAGTGAACCACAGCACATGGCAGTTTGCCTGAGCCTCTTGGTGATAAGAGGTTCATTCCAAAATGCTGAAATATTTAAAAAAGAGAAGCACATATCAAAAGTACTAAAAATTAGATTAGCTAATTAATTTGCATTAGCATCCACAAAACATACTTTAAAATAAAATAAAAAATATATATATATAAGTTTTGTGGACCAGAAGGACACTACTGTAGAAGAATGTTGAATCAGCAGTAAGTTCCTGTTATTCCAATTGAATTTCCTGTGTGCTGTGGCCATTTTAATTCAAATTTACACTTGTGAAATGAAAAGGGAACCAGTTATTAAATTAAATTGTGCCCAACCTTGCCTCATGAATATCTCATTTAGATGCTACAAAGTCTCAGCATGTCTCGAACAGAACTTACATGTTTTTCGAAGACCCAGCCTTGCAAACTTTGTCAAATGCAGTAACTGGTTCTTCTCAGAAATGCTCAGAATGTGTAAACTTACCTAACATTGCGTAAAGCCGGTAAATCAGGTTTCAGCGTGGCGCTTTGAGGAGCCTCTTGCCGTTTCTGTGTGCAGTATTCATCAGACGACCCAAGACAGCTTACCTGAGACTGAACTTCCACATCAGATACTGATCTGTCGACACTGAGAAAGCCTCTTAAAGCTGTTTATCTTGGTTAAAACTGCTACTTCAACTGTCTAGTTTACCTGTAAGTGGTCTGAGATCTGACAGAATATCTCTTTCTTTCTTTCCCACACACACATTTGGCTGGTGTGCTTACGTGAGAAGAAAGAAATCAAATGTTTGACCTCAAGCGGTGTTCATTTACAAACACATTTCACTTTATTTCCATTGAATATTCCTCCCTTGTTTTGGACAAAACCCTTCCGGGTCCTGAACCCGAATGCGAGGGAAAACATAACAAATGCTCAAGGACTGTTGAGATGAATGCCGTTCCATCATTACTGACTTAACCTCATATTACGCACCTCATTCACACTGAGCGTCTCCTTGGGTTTTCTGAAATGAAAGTGATTCCGAAGAGGTGAGAGTGCAGATCGAGAGTGAGACAGAAGAGATGAAGTGAACCCAGGTCACGGATGTGATTGGACTGTCATGATCCGGAGCCGCTGTGTCAGGATGTCTGATGCAAGCTGCCTAAGCTTTTGCACAAGCAAACAGATGAAAGTCCTGATCTCACCGCAGTTCTTTTCCACACATGCGTGTGATATTTCTTAATCTTCTGGGCTACTGTCTCTTTTTCTGCTGGTGGAACTTCTCTTTTTATTTGAATAACAGCTTGTTTTTTCACTGCGCTGGTGGGAGTGTAGCAAAAGGACGTCACGGGTCTTTAATACTTTGCTGGCCTTGGCATCAGTAAATCTATTTATTTCCCAAAATACCAAGAAAGCTTTCATTTTTCTAAAATATTCCATGTCTTTCTCAGATTTTCTTTGAGCCCAGACTTTCTGTGTCAGTTAGGATTTAGGAACTAAGAATGTTGGTTACCAGAGTTGCTGGTCCCCATTGACTTCCATAATATTTTCTTTCCCCCTGTAGAATCTGTCAATGGTTAGCAGCAACTATTTGGATGCCAACATACCTCAAAATTTCTTCTTTTATGTTTAACAGAACAAAGAAACTCATCCAGTTTTGAAAAAAAAAAAAAAAAAAACACGAGAAATTATAACAATTTTCACTTTTGGATGAACTATCCCTTTAAGCTTTAATTTTTTTCATATTTTTAAATTAGCTTTTATTTTAATTTAAGGAAGTTTTAATAGTTTTGTGATGCACTTGTGCATTTTTATTATTTCTGGTTAACTGTAGTTTTTTTTATTATATATATATATATTTTTTTATTTATTTTTAATATATATAGTTTTTTTTATTATATATATATATATATATATTATTTATAGTGTACAAGAAGCAAAAAATTATAGATTCTTTATATATAATACTAGATAAATACTTGTTTGCTATATAAGCAAAACTTTTTTTTTTTTGGTTATATTTTTTAATTTACACTTTTAACAAAAAAAAATCAAGAACATTTATTTATAACTATATCTGAACATGACACAACATCCCAAAAATATAGGAGACTTCAGGAAATCCACTGAATGAAGGTTAAAATGGCCACTGGCTTATATTTTGGTGGTGCACTTGAAAATGAAGGTACAGTACGTGATTCTGTGTGATTCAGTAAAACGTATTGTTGCTATGTAGGCCTTATGGGCTTTTACTTCCAAGAGAGGATTTAAAACGTGAAGTAAGCAATTCCGCACTTCCCAGTTAAAACCCAATTAGGTGTAATTAGAGAGAGCGTTTCCTGACTGTGTTGTGTGTAAATGGAGTGGCTGGCATCATTCGTCAGTGTTTGTATGTGTCGTCCTCCTCCTTCAGGGATACTGACACTCTCTCTTTAAATGGCCGTATTGATCGCATCTCGTCTGTGTCTGTGGCTGCATCTCCCGAGGATAACCTCAGTAAATCTTTAGGACTAGTCTCTCGCTCTTTCGCTCTCTCTGGCTTGGTCCCTCAGCGTAACTCATGAAAGGAGATAGAAATCTGTCCTTTCAGATGCTTTCTCTCCAGATTGATGGGCAGCTCTCCACGTCCACGCCGTCCAATCCTGACACTCGTGATGAATGGAGGGTCCAATCGGGGGACGTGACCCTTTGCCTCTTTATCCTCCCTCACGTTTCTCCCACTTGGTTTGCTGGAATGGAAGAAAGGCTAGGCTATCTGGCCACAGCGGGTGGTTATAGCTCTTCTTCTGTAGTTCCTCTGAGCTTTGGGTGAAGCGGAAGCGCATAACTGGGGTCTTTATACCTACATGAAAGGAGGGAGAACAAAGAGAGAGAATAAAGCTAAAGGAAGAGTATATATCCAAAAAATAATACCTGAAAGGAAAATGTTGGGAGTTGATGGTGAGATGATAAGTGGTTCCCATTCAGAAAAACACTCAGAGATAGAGAGGATGTTACAAGCTCTTTTCCAAGACTGGTATTCAGCCTTCTAAGTCAGCATCATGATGCAAATGTAACCTCAAAAGTGTCTGATTTTATATGCTTTACATATCATCAGGCAGCATCTTATTCATTCATAAGTAGCATACAGACACTTGTGGATTAAATGCATAGTCTGTTATTTATTTATTTATTTGTTTGTTTGTTTGTTTAACCAACTAAAAATATGTATAAATGACTTTTTATCTAATAATCAAATATTAATAAATATAAATCATAAATATAAATATATTATTTTATATTTATATTAAAAAAGTGTGTGTGCGTGTGTATATATTACATATTATATTTATATTTAATGTTATTTATATAATATATATATATATATATATATATATATATATATATATATATATATATATATATATATATATATATATATTAGTATTTGAGATTAAATATATATTTTCACATTTATAAGCAATTGAATATATTTTTAAAAATTAACCCATTGAATATGTCTCTGATTAATTTTTAACTGTGTGTGTGTGTGTGTGTGTGTGTGTGTTTGCTTGATGATGAGTTTTTGGCTCAAGGTTTACAACAATTTAAAGTCACACCAGAGGTGTTCAGCTGGGATTAGCACTTGGCTCAGTCAAGTTCATCCACACTGACTGAATCAGTCATTTCTTTTTTTAAATGATTATACACAGAGGCCTTATACACAGAGGCACTGTGTCATGTTAGAAGAGAAAAGGGTTCTATCCAAACTGTTACTGTAAAATTAGAAGAACTCAATTCACAAGAATATCATTATATACTTAAGCATTAAGATTGGTACTCATGGAAATTACTAAAGCTGTCAAACCTGTTCACATCCATATTTTATTTATTTTTAAATTCATTCTGTGATTTCATTTAGGTTTGGTACTTGTTGAAATTAATATTTTTTTTATTTTTGTTTTCATTCTTTTATTTCAATTATTGTATAGGGTGCATTTGGCCAATAAAATGTGTCAAAAAACTGTGTAAAAGCACAGCTTGTACCAGCCTTACATTTTAGCTGGTCTCTGCTAAGGCTGATCTGGATTGCTGGTTTTAAAGGGGTTTTGGGCACATGTCAGGTGGTCAGGCTAGGAGGCCTTAAGCTGGTTTAAGCTGTTCTTGTCAGATAAGTGCTGTCTGCGTAGGTTGCTCACTAGGGTTGAGAACAGAGCTTTAGTCTCATGCAGATGTGACCCAATTCAGACCGACTGAATGATGAGAGTAAGAGAGGGACAGATGAAAGAAAAAGAGAGGAGAACGAAAGTGTTTGATTCTGAAACAAACACCATATAACTGTCAGATATGACTTATTCACTCATTGGTTCTCTCTAGTCTTATAGATTCAGGTACACTCTCAGAAAAAAGGGACAAAAGCTATCACTGTGTTTTTTCCCTCTTAAATGGTACTAATATGTACCATTTACATTTTATTGTACATGTTATAGATAGTAATATATACATTCAAGAACAAAATATGCATCCTTTAGGGGTTAATAAGGTACAAAGGTGTACTTTTTAAGGGGTACTGCCCCAATGACAGCTTGTGTACATTTTTCTGTGAATGTACATGGGACACTTTTGAGGACAAAAATAAGGCTTGACCTAGTATATAATCCTTTAGGGGTTTTAGTATATATAAAATGATATTATGTTATATTGTTATGACTAGTTATGTATGTTTATTGTATGTTTTTTGTATTTTTTGATCTTAAGCTAAGGTTGGTTGCTTAGAAAAGTATTGGCACACTTCAACAAATCCCATTTTTTGAGGTATCATTCATGTCTGGAGGATGAGTTTTGCAGAGTTTTAAAGTTATCATAATAATTACTGCAGGGCAGGATTGTTATAGTTAACTAAAACTAAAACCATTAAAAAATATAAATTTTTTAAAAAAGTTAACTGAAATAAAAAAAGAAACTATATATATATATATATATAAACTAATAATTACAGTAATTTCATCTTGGCATGAATGAAGCATCATTATAGTGACTTAGTCACTCCATTTTGAAAGTGCCATATTATACGTTTTTGTGGTAGTTCTGCACTTCATCCGTCTGTGTGTCTTTTGTGCTTCCCTTTAGACATGACTTCTGACGAAGAGAAACCAAGATTTTGTCTGTTATTCTTTTCATTATCCTCATCTCTCTGGATTCATTCTGACTCAGCTTTCGTGGGCTGAAAATTAATAAATTCATATTTCACTCTTGATAACCTTCCAAAGACCCCAGAGTCATTAGACATTTTCCCATCATTCCCTCTTTCTCTCTCTCTCTTTTTGTATGTGATTCTAATTCTCCTCTTCTTCTACCCGTCAGGCCGCAGCGGCTTTCATCCGAGGCTGATGAAGAAGACTGTCTCCGATGCTTTGAATGGTCTCTGGTTTCTCCTTTACCGCCATCAACACAGCTTTCCAGAATCGCTCCAAGTGCAGACTAATAATCAGCATTCCTGTTTGACTTTCACCAGCTGTGGAGCTGATCCGGCATCCCGGTTCACAGAGTGACGTGCCCTCTATTTTGATGTGTCAGGCTAAAACATGCGGCCCATTTGTCTTAGTTAATTGGGGCAGAACAGAGCATTGTGGGTAATTCTCCTGTGTCTGTACTGTCTTCACCTCTCCTCCTTTTCTGTTTAAAACGGTCTGAGTGTTTCATAATTCACGCCTCAGGAGAACCGAACTCTGAGCTCAGAGCCGAATCAAAAGCTTTTTCTACCTCTTCTATTTCAATTCATCTGCTCTGACTTTACTCTCGATGACTGGCGCGTTCTGAAGAGAGAGATGATAGAAATCATTATAAATGTATGGATTTTTGCATTACTTTGGTGTAAAAAAAAATAAATAAAAAAAACTCAGTAGTAAAGGTTGAAATTTCCTGTTGTATCATTGTTCAGGTAGTTAGTTGTAAATATACAGACAATCTAACTGCAACTAATTTACTGACCATAGATAATAATGGAATAGTTCACCTTAAATGAAAATCAGGCCATCAAAGAGTTTGTTTCTTCATCAGAACAAATTTGGAGAAATGTAGCAATACGTGACTTGGTCACCAGTGATTGCTTTGCAGTGAATGGGTGCCGTCAGAATGAGAGTCCAAACATCTGATAAAAACATCACAATAATCCACAAGTAATCCACATCACTCCAGTCCAACAGTTAATGACTTGTGAAGAGAAAAACTGTGTGTATGTAAGACACAAATCCATCATTAATAACTTCAGACTGTTGCTTTTGACCAAAACACGACTCCATAATCCATAATACTGCTTCCTGCAGTAAAAAAGTTGTCCTGGCTGAATCTGGAGAGAAATCTGCACAGATCAAGCACCATTTACAAGATTGTTGCTTTTTACTGTAAAGCATTGCCAACAGAAGATGATCTTTTTCACTGGAAAAGTGTTATTACGGATTATGGACTCATATTTTAGTTGAAAGCAACAGTTAAAACACCTTAATGATAGATTTGTTTCTTACAAACACACAGCTTTTCACTTCACAAGACATTCATTTATGGACTGGAGTGGTGTGGATTGCTTGTGATTTATTGTGATGTTTTTATCAGCTGTTTGGACTCTCATTCTGACGGCACCCATTCACTGCAGTTCATTTATGGACTGGAACAAGTGATAATGTAATGCTACATTTCTCCAAATTTGTGGAAGAAACAAATTCATCTACATTTTAGATGGCATGAGGGTGAGTGCATTTTCAGCAAATATTCATTTTTGGCTTAACTGTTCCTTTAAAGAACATTTTAATAATCTAAAGAACCTTTTGTGGAATGGTTTTATGGATATTAAAAGTTCTTCATTAAAGCACTTAGGAGTGCAGAGCTTGTACAGCTGGAAGCATTTGCATTCATAGACTTAAAGTGTGTTGCTGGCTTTAGGTGTGCAGTAATTTAAACTGTGATTGGTAATCAGTGGACTGTTTGTTCACGCAGTGTTTTTAATTAAAGCTAGTTGTTCTGCCCGTCACAAAATACAACACGCCACACATCTCCCTCAAAATGAGCAGAGCTAACTCTGAACCACTGCTCTATAGAACTCACCTGTGTACTGAATACATAATGGAAAAGAATCCTAATGATTTAGTTTTCAATTATTTAATAATACATCAAAACTGCAAACTATAGTAAATTGGACTAACTCTTACACTGGACTGTTTTTCTAATAGAAACATGCTAAGCGTATGTGTTTGTCTGATGCACTCGCAGCATTTCACACATCACACTGTGTTATAAAAACAAGGCATTCAAGTTAAAAGTTCAACTTTGAAAAAATGCACCTCAGGACGTTGTGTTTTTTTCCATTCCACTGCGCTTCATGATGCATCTTGTGTTTTTAATAGCAAAAACGCATTCTGTGTGAACGGCCCCTTTGACCACCACAGGAAAAGTGTTGCAAATAGCGTCACGGACAGATGATTTTACAAGGTTGCTAGCAAGGAAGTGGTACGTAAATTGTGAAAACTGTGAATGCAGTCAAAATAAGTGGCATGTACTTCAGCCTAGGAAACCAAACATCCAGGAGCCAGATGCAGAAACATAACCACCATATTTAAGACTTATCTAATCTGATCAACTAGCGGTTAGCCGAGGCATAATCGTTCTTACTTTTTGTTTTAAGTAAAATCATTTATGCTACAAACCAGTGTTTAAAATAATAAGGCATGAAAATATTATGATAATAAATCCCAGTTTACAATATCAAGCAGCATAACAGACTTCAGCTTTCAGCTTTCTTCAGCTAAAACAACTAGACACTGGAAACTTTGCACGTTAAAGTAAACAATTTCCCACTCCTCTGTTAAAAACGAGTTGGACATTGCTATGAAAACATTGCTGGCTAAAACTTTAAAAACAGTTCGCACAAAAATCTGACATTATTTACTGACTGTTATGCTGTTCTAAATCTATTAGCTATTATTGAGTCTATCATTTACACAACATAACAACAAAAAAAGGACATTCTATATATTTTAAAAAGTAAGGCATTTTAGGTTGCTTTTAACTGAAAATCTTGCCCTTTGTCGCAGGGGCAAAAAACAACTGCTGTTTTTATGTTCTGATATAATTTGGACGTCAACAGCACAAGTCAGTTTTAAACAAGAGATTAAGCTTGTGTCATCTAGCAGAAGTGAGAAAGACCGATGCAGGAATATAGAAAGTCAAGAAGGGACTGACGGTGTGTGTGTGTGTGTGTGTGTGTGTGTGTGTGTGTGTGTGTGTGTGTGTGTGTGTGTGTGTGTGTGTGTGTGTGTGTGAATGGCGGGGTCTTAATGCCTGATTGGGCTGATTAGAGGAAGTACTGCGCTTGCACTTTTGATAAATTGCTTTGATGAGAGAGATACCAAATGAGCAGCAGATGAGCTATTAAAAAGAGAGAGAGGGATGGGAAGGTGGAGAACGGACGGCTTTTGGAAGGTTGAATGTCATTGCTGACCTACAACAACTTATGAGCAGCTCCTTCTCGAGGGTCAGACGGCCACAAAACATCAGGATGCAGATACAGAGATAGAGGTCAGACTGATATCTGATCAACACTGTACTCTCGTTTTACGGGAAACCAGTCCATAGAAACATAACACTATAAATGAAAGCATATCAGACTTCTGTTTTATTTGTATAAATGCAGCATCTAATATCTTGTTTCTTTCGTTTGATTTTGCAGTGAAATTTGACCGGGACATATTTTGGTGATGCTCTTTAACGCACTGATGGTCCAAGAAACGGTGTCGGCTCAACATTTGCACACTGCAAATCTCTTTCCTTGTGGGATGAGAACTGCTTTGCTCCCTTGATCTCTGTTTTGGTCTCTCTGTCCCTTCGCCCGCCTCGTCTAGTGTCCCAATCAGTGACATTTAGACAGAAATGGTAATTGATTCATGTAGCGAATGCTGCGGAAACACTCCTCCGGTTTGGCAGGCCGTCCGCTGTGGGGTTTCTGAAGAAGCTTTCACATGCGCTGGTTATTAGATGTGTTTGCTATTGCTGTTGCTCACACTTTAGCTTAGAGGTTTTAACAAACTTCTAATCCCTACTATTAAACTTCAGCATGCAGCTTGTTGGGAGAGAATATGTGTGACCAAATCCCACACACTTTCATTGACCGAGGGACCTGAGCCATATCTAGAGACCTGAATGTCACAGAGACTTGGACCAGATTGCAACCAACTAGCATAGCATGACATTGCATCATATCGTCATATTTTACACTGGCAAGCACCTTAAAATATCTACATTTACATGTTAAAATTGGAGCTTTAGCACTGTTCTGTTCTTATAATGGTATACTTGTCATATTATTTTCGTAATAGCATTGATGGATACTTTAAAAGTCCTCTTGGGAAGTTTGTGTTAGGAAGTCATAATTATGATGTCAGGTGCATTTTGGAGCAATGTACTATTTCTACATTCAGTTCAACAAGACTTTTGAACTATAATGAATTAAGAATGCACGTTGAGTGCCTTTGCTTTTTATGTTTTCATTCAATTTATAAAGCTTTTGTAAACTGAATTGTTATGCATTCTATCATAACTGCACAATACAGTACGATGGTATTTTGTACATTTGAAATGTACGATTAATGCAGACTCTGCATCCATTGCATCCAACATGTTTTCTTACTGACACGCCATTTTTTTTTTATCATAAATAGTGCTACAGTTGGGTTCTTAAAAGTGAAACTCCCATTCATTTTGTCCAAAGGGAATATTTAATGATAACTTAAACATTCTAAAAAAGCTTAACTTAAAAAGAACTTTTATTAAAAGCTACAAAGTTGTTAATCGATGGCATATGCTTTTGTTGAAGCTGTCGGTCTGCATTATTTTAACCCGTTTTCATTTAATAACCTTGTTTAACAGCACACTTCCTGGTGAAAATTTTACATTGCCCATGTTTCCCCACAAATCAGAGAACTGAAATGACCAAATCACACCGAAAGCACTGACAACAACGTAATAAAAGTAATTCTCCTTATATGTTCTTGTATATATGCATTGTTTAAAAATAAACTGATAATATTTTATTCCGATAACCATCTTTAAATCAATAGCTTTATTCATTTTTAATTTAATATATAGCAATTCCCATACTATTTTTTAAGTAGCAGGTAATATATAGTATATACTGCATAGTAAGCATTACACTGTTGCAATTCAGTCTGAGTAATTTTTTATGTTTTTATTTTTTAGGTTTTCTTGTGTTCATTTTTTGTTTGATAATTTTCTGTTTATGCTGGTTAGGGGATGCTGGGTCTGTAGAGCTGCAGTAAACTTCTTTGAATCCTCCACTGTGATCTTCCTTTAGACCACACGCGTGCACGCTGTGTTTCTGAGCGCTGATGAGCGGGAACCTGATGATAAGACCATGCTAATTTTCCCTCGTCTTATCTCATAAGGACTCTGCGGTGGATCTGGCTCATTGCTGTTACAAGATACCGAGCAACATGTGTCCACATCTTGACTGATGTAAGCGTGTTGTGTTGTCTTGATGAGGCTTCTTCTGCTAAGTTTGATGAACTGTTGTGGTTTGGAGAATACTTTTGTAAAAAATACAGAAAAACTGTAAACACAATTACGGCCAAAAACTGTAAATTTACAGTACACTGTAAAAAAAAGTCTGTAGTTTTTACAAAATAAATTTTGGCAGCTTGGTTGCCAGAATACTTTTGTAAAAAATACAGAAAAAACTGTAAACACAATTACGGCCAAAAACTGTAAATTTTACAGTATAAAACTGTTATTTACAAACAAGAAAATTTTTTGAATGTAAACCAGTAAAATTCAACAACGCACACTGCTATTAAAATCTGTTTTGTACCTTTAACATACTGACAACCACCATAATAATGCAGGTGGTAAAAGAGAAAGCCACATGAAGAATCGAAGTTCATCACAAGTAGCTTCGCCGCCACTAAGCAGAAGTTTATATTAATATATAGAAGGTGCACAAAGTCATTCATGCAAACACAAAACAACCATCATGGTGACACACCGATACTTAAACAATTCAATAAAACTTTCATTTTAAACAGCAGAAGATGTAACATAAAGCCCAAATGTACAACTGATAACAAAAAAACGCTGATTATTTAAACAAAATACTTTCCAAATGTGGAGCGTCACACAGGGAATTCTGGGAATATCAGTTTACAGTTTTTGACTGTAAATTATACATTGATTTGTTCTTTTTTTATTTCTAAAAACTGTAAAATTATCAGCATTTTACTGTAAAATTACATGAAATGTCTGGTTAGATCTTTTACAGTTTTTCCCTGTATATAGTACAGGAACTTACTGTTAACCTATTAACACTTTTTTTTTGTAGCGTTTTTACAAAATTGTACAGTTAAAATGACACTTATTTTTTACAGTGTACAATATGCTACAAACAAATAGCCTAAATTATAAAAACAATATTATTATAATTGTAGCCATATTTTTATATATATAGATGGGCAACCTCTCAGGTTCACAATTATTTTTATTTTTTTTGTGGAAAAAAATGTATTACCTCAATTTGCATCGTTTCATCAATCATGCTAAAATTAGTCTACAGCATAAACTTGTAAAGTGACATACATACTTTATTTGTATTTTTTAAAAACAACAGACTAAAAACTTTAGTTTTTACAATATTTGCATGTCAAATTTAACAAATTGTTTTGTTATGAGTATTACATTTCTATTTCTCTGTTTTTGAGTAATTTAACAAATAATTTTGATTACAATCACATATTGTTATTGTAAATATAACAAAATCTTATGTTTAATAGTTTACAAAATTCCACTGTGAATTAAAACAAAAAAAATATGTTTTGGGGTTTACAATACTTTTCTGTATGGATTTTTACATAGTTTTTTCTGTAAATTTCACGGTCATTTTTTACAGTGTGTTGTATGCTGATAAAACTGCAGGGCCAAAAACCTACTGCATGCAAATACACTTATGCAAATGGAGGGTGTTACGGGCCCGTAGAGGGAAAACCGAAGCCTCAATTTGCATTCAGCTTGCAGAAAAGGCGCTGATAGAGTCTTAGTTTGATGCTTAATTAGTTGCTTGTCATGTCAACTGATGCTTTTTATTCACAGCGACTCTGTGACAAACTTCACTGACTACTGCACCGGTTCCTCTGAGGACATCTGCGGTCTTCCTCAAATGCACGATGACGCTAGCATGCAGGAAAGTCAAAATAAATGAGGTCTCTTTAATATTTCAATCATTTCTTCTAGACGGCAATATAATTACATGGATCTGCTTCTCTGATGTTTCTTCTGAGAAAATGAGACATGTTTGAGATCACAGGGATCATCTGGAATTTTAAAATAGAGGTTTAATAATGTGCTCAGATACCAAAGTTTGCCATCAATTGTTCTAAGCTGCACCACATTCATTTTATAGCTTTGTATCCTTAATGTATAATAACTATTGACTCATTTATGTTTTTATATTTGTTTTGGCATAAACCTACAATTTTTGCATTAGCAGTTCCAAACAGCAGTGATTACATAATCAGATTCCAAAATTTAGTACTTGTAATTACTGTAGTTTATATAAAATTTTTAAATTCTTATTATCAGATTACAGTTACTTTGGTAACACTTTAGTATAGGGACCAATTCTCACTATTAACTAGTTGCTTATTAGAATGCCTATTATTAACATATTGGCTGTTTATTAGTACTTATAAAGCACATATTCTGCATACATCCTTAATCCCAACCAATACCTAAACTTAACAACCACCTTATTAATTATTAATAATCAGCAAATTAGGAGTTTATTGAGGCAAAAGTCGTATAGTTAATGGTTTGTCAATAGTGAGAATTTGACCTTAAAATAAACTGTAACCGTTAACTTTATTATGGATTATGTGATTACTAATTATTCACAATGGCATTAAATTATTCATAATTTACTGATGCTCCCTAATTCTTTTCTAAAGTTTAAATGGGTTCTTAAAATAAACTGTAACCGTACTTTGACTTAATATTAATTTGAAGTCCCCCTGAGATTAAAACTTAATATTTCATAATATTTCCTTATACAGTATAATTTAATAACACATTTGCATGCTCCCAGATGTCACTTAATTGTCGTTTTTTTTTTTTCTTAAGTTTAAATGTGTTTAATGTTTTTCTTAAGTTTAAATGTGTTTAATGTGTTGTCAAAAGTAATCTAAAAGTAATCTTGCATCTTGCAAACTATCCATCAAATTATAATGTAATGGAAAACATTCTCTTATATTTTGGTTCCTAGACATGGTCGTAGATTTGTAATGGGCAATGGAATATTTCAGCCATGTTAATATACGCACAAAACATAGTAAAGGGTGTTTTACACATAGTTATGTACTATAGAGATGCCCCATTTGACCGCTCAAAAACACATAGAAGCGTCCGACATCTTGGAACTGTCAGTTTGACATCATTAACCATACTATAGGTTAAATGTATTTAAAATTTGTGTGATTTTTGATTTTTTTAATGTTTGTTGTTTGTTATGTTTAATGTAATCAAGTTACTCTATTACAATATGGGGGATGGCTTACGTATAGCGGCCCATAGAAACAGTTGCTATTAAGGCATCTATACATGTCTATGCTTTTACACTCTTAACGGCTTAATAAAGGTTCTTTTTGGCTTCTGTGGTTCCATGAACAACCTTTAACATCCATGGAAGCCTTCCATTTCATAAAAGGTTCTTTATGCTCAAGAAAAGAATCTTTAAATTATTTAAATGTTCTTTACATATTTTGTTTTGTTTAATGAGGGGTTCTTTAGGAAACATAAAAGTGATTTTCGTAAACCTCCCATTGGAACCTTCATTTTTAAAAGTGCATGCTCTCCTTTTCATGTCGTACCTTCTGTAAGAACCTGTGGTTAAATCACTTTACCATTCCCCCATATGTGGCTTGGTTGCTTTAATTAGTAGTCATGTAATCAACAAGACTGAAGTCTGACATCAGCAAAGTTTGAACTTTTGAATTAGTCAGCAAGTGTTCTCAGTTTATCAATCAAGCGGTAAGCAGTTATCAATGCTGAAATGTTTACAGTCCAGCAGTGTATGCAGCTATAGGAGGTCCCGTGGAGGAACAGCTTGTGTGGGCGCACCATCTTCACAGCTGAATATTCCTCTGTGATTAATTATGTCTTTTCAGGGAGCTGAAATTTCTGCCTCATAATTCCATAGCCAATGTCAGCGCTGACGTTACCTGTCAGGCATCCTTTTTTTTATTTTTTATTTTTTTATTTTTTGCTGAGGTCGCAGTTCTGAGGTGGTAGCAGTTAAAATCTAATGGACAATCCTTCCTCCCACTGTGCGTCTGTCTCTCTCATACATGCTGATTGTCAGAAAGACAGCGCTCGTTTGCAAACCTTCGGACCAAAGAGCTCAGAAAATGAGACAAGTTCCTCAAACTCTTCCTGGTTTAACAGTGTCTGCAACTTACACGCGCACTTTACTTTTGAGAGACATGCTACAAAACAGGAGTCAGTTTTCTACTAAAATGACAGCATTATTATTATTTTAAAGAGTTAGTTCACCCAAAAATGAAAATTTGACTTTGTTTTACTTACCATCGAAGCATCCTAGGTGTATATGACTTTCTTCTTTCAGACGAATCCAGTCGGAGTTATATAAAAAAATTGTCCTGGCTATTCCAAGCTCTATCATTACAGTGAGCTGGTGTTGCAGTTGAACATTCCACAAGTCATCAAATAAAGCGAGCGCATTTATAATAAAACGTGCCTCACACCGCTCCAGGGGGTGAATACATGCATTTTTGTAAGAAAAATATCCATATTTCAAAGGTAATAAACACTTTTCTCTCACTTCCGGTATCTGTCATACGCAAAAGCAGTTCTGGCTGACAGGGTCATTACGTTGGCGTTACGTGATTAGTGACGAATGCGGAGAGAGAACAAAACAAAATGCCGGTCACGAATTAGAAGTACAAACCGAGGATTTGCAAAGAAAAATGTTGGAGGATTTCGATATAAACCAAGAGGAGACTGGTTTTCCTTTGCTAAAGTAAGGAAACTTTACTTCCTTTGCTCCTATAAATAAACTCGCACTAGCATATCTCAGAGGCGCACGCGCTGCACATATGCATCACCCGCCGGAACGGCTTCCGCTTATGACAGATACTGGAAGTGAGATAAAAGTGTTTATTACTTTCGAAATATGGATATTTTTCTTACAAAAAGACATGGATTCCCTACCGGAGGCCTACCCCCCCCATAAAATAAAATAAAATAAAATATGAGAAAAATATCACAAAATTGAGCCTTTATGAGCAATTAATGCATTTAAGCTTGAACACTTAAGTTTCATGTTTACTTGTCTGATGGGGATTAAAAAGAGAGAGGGAGAATCTTTATTTTACCATCTGTTCCTAACAGCACATGAACTATTATTCCTAACAAAATGTTATTATTATTAGTTTTTTCTTATTAGCATATTTCCTTTTCTATTCACTCCTTTAGACGTCTAGAATGCATAACAGTCTGAATTTCATTTTAATGTTCTCTTCATTATGTTCTTCTCTTTGATATTTATATATTTTTTTGCTGTCCAACACATCCAAGTTCAAGACTCATCCCAATAACGATGAGTCAGGGTTTCATAATCTTTTCCTGAACTTTCTGACTTCTGAAGAAGTCTTAAATCTAGGTCTTATATCTATCTACCAGTCTTTAATTATTCTGTTATCGTAGAGTATCAAATCTCAGCTGAACTCAATGCTCTGTACAGCATATCGAACGAGTTGAGTCACATTTGATGATGCATCACATTGCATACTGTTCCTATGTATGTTCTTGTTGATCCAGGGATTGGGAAAAGCTGAGGGTCAGGGGCTTGCACAACAAACCTATCATTTTGATTTCATGGGTAGTTAATTGGTTGGATGAATCTCACGAAAACTACCAGAAAATGCCCCTTTCATTTTCTACCAGATAATAAAAAAAAAAAAAAATAAATAAATAAATAAAAAAAGAGAAATTATATTCTGAATAATGAAAACTAGGCCACTTCTGGCTCATTACTGGCATAGAATGTTCACTTCTCACAATCCAATCAATTCCTGTCTTAGATTTTTCTCATATTGAACATCCAGGTTCACTCAGAAGTGGTTGTCAGTGGCACTACAAATAGGCTAATTCAGATAACCTTGCCCCTTAAATGGCCCCTATAGGCTACTGAACTGTGATTGACTACTTTAGTTTTTTTTTTGATTTTACTTATTGGATATTGAGGTGTGTTTTTTTATTTTTGTTTATTATACAGCTGATAATGTTAAAGGGGTCATATGATGCTGCTAAAAAAAAATGTGCAATGTGTTTATGCAGTTTAAGGTTAAAAAAAAAAACCACATTATTTAACATATAATGTACATTATAGTTTCTCCTCTATGCCCCGCCTTCTGAAACGCATTGATTTTTACAAAGCGAGGTGTCCTCTGATTGGCCAGCTATTCAGTGCATTGTGATTGGCCGAATGCCTCAAGCGTGTGACGGATATGTTACACCCCTTAACATAGTATGGCCAGCAGCAAGAGACTCAGTCCAGCTGCTCTGCTTGTGCACATCCCATCATCGGTTCTCTTTTAGCAGTTCAGTCAATGTACTGTTAGGAGTAACTGAATAACTCGGGATATTGGTTTATTTCGCATCAGAGGGGGTGTAAGGCACGTTTATAAACCGAATAACTTAAGTTATTTGTGGATTAGTGCATACTGGAGACGCAAAACATTTCAAACTATTCAGATAGATTTGGTGAACTGGTTCGACCGGTTCACTAGAAAGATCCGGTTAAATAGAAAGATTTGTTCGCAATCCGAACATCACTAGACGAGACAAAACCAATAAAACCCATTACAAATGAGGCATTTGGTGCATCCAGTGGGGACATAATTACTGATTATTATTACTGGTCTTTTTACCCGTTGCGTTGCGTATCACGCTGCGTAAACATAAAACCATGTCTGCATTTGTGATCTGAGAAACAACATACAACAAGGCTACTCTACTGCTCAAACTCGTGTTTGAATCATCATTGACAAATTATTTAAATATAAAGAACGTAACATTACCTACAGGCTGTGAGGCAGAGACGCCAGACTGTCCTTGCAAAGTTTGAACTGCCCAACTTTATAGAAACAGGAAACTTCAGGAAACTCATCCTCCCTAAAATGCGCAGCACACATCGGAATATTTGTGTTGAACTGTTCTGGAACAGTGTTGAAATACAAATTTACCACTGATTTCTTGTCATGTCCTCTTTTGGAAGACCAAACAAAGTTTCACTTCAACGAAACACACAGCGACTCCACAACATGGCAGCTGCGGCAACAGAGAGCATACACGTTACACCTTCTTTCTTTGCGTGAACATTTGGGCGGCGTAATGCAAATCTTCCCACATAGTGACGTAGAGATGTGGGGGCGTGGTAGAATGAGCCGTTTTAGGGGTGTGTGGTTGCCCCTTGACTTTTATAAAGAATATCTCTTTAGATTTGAGACTTTAGTCTTTGCAACTTTAAAGATCTTCTTTATGCACCAAGAGCTTGTAACACTCCAAAGAGAAATGAAAAATTTAAATCGCATCATATAACCCTTTTAAATCAGGGTAGAACTGCACTGCACTGTTCCTGCTCCGATATTTGCATGCGCCATCCAGTCCTTAACAGGAATTCGCGCGCTTGCAAAATTCCAAAATTAACGGTCACAACGGCCGTGTTCGTTCATCGATGGATGATCATATTTGTAAGAGTCGTGAAATCACAGCCGAACAGTACATTCTTACAATCTGATGATAATTTGCTGCTTTTATTACACTAGATTGCACTGAAAGTACAGTTCTGTGTTTTCCTGACAGGAATGTTGATCAAAGAACATGTCTCGTGTGTTCAAAGGCTGTCCATGACACTAATGCAGTTGTAGGAGAGGTCGCTCAAGCCTGCAGGTGTGCGTGCGTTTACCGGAGACGGGTTTGTCTGACTTGTAGAAGAACAACGTTCGAGAGAGAGAGAGAGAGAGAGAGAGAGAGAGAGAGAGAGAGAGAGAGAGAGAGAGGGAGAGAGGCGGGTCACAGCGGAGCGGAGGAGCAGCTCTCTTTCAGTTCTGTTCGTTTCGGAGGCGCAGTGACGGACATCCCGGAGTCGAGCGCACTGGACTCGTAAGTTCTGTCCTTTTTTGCATTGTTGAAGCCACTTTTTATCTTCTTCATGAATGAATGTCGGAGCTCAGAGATAACATGAGTAGATTGTAATGTAATATGTGAGTATGTACTCGCTTTACTATACGCTGTAAAAGTGAAAATGTGCAGACATTATCTTGAAAGGTCTAACCGACATGGCTTTTAAAAATGACCCTTGCTGCTGTCATCCTACGTTGTTCTTTATTAATTTATTTTAAATCTTATTTTTAAAACCTGTTTATTTGAACGTTACCACGTGAAACACGTTTAGGTTTACTTGACGGAAATCCCCGCTTTTACATATCAATTTATTTGTTTTATTTAACGTCAGTACTGTTGTATGTTTAATTGATTTGATTAATTAATTTAATTTCAGTTTCAGTTTATTTGTTTATTCTTGAACGTGAACGTGTAAACTGATGACATGTAAAGAGATTTAGATTTATTTTAATATCTCTATATTTTATGCAGTATATGATGCTGTTTGACAGCTTTTTTTAAGTAGTGTTGACAGTCTTTGTGTTAACTTAGTATGAATTTTTGTTTCTGTCAAGAACATATAATGAATTTTGCTGGAACAAACTGAACTAGGAGAGGTGTGCTGTCCATGGTGCTGAAATCATCTAGACTGTAGCTTTTTCGGACATTAACTGAGAAGAGTTTCATTGCTTTCCCTCTCATATTTTGTTTTTCAGATAAGCATAATGTAGTCTGTCTTGAATAAGTAGATTTCAAGTTTGAAAACCTTTTCATTCCATCCACTCAACGTGAAATGGGCATTGGGTAATTGCTGGTTTGACTCTGTAAGCACTTATGCCTTAAAGAATGAGAGTCTTAGGGAGTAAGACTGTTGAAATGATGCTACGCAGAGATGGAGAATGGAGGACCCACAAGAGTGCATGACAAGCGGGTCAGTGCCGGTTTGAAGAAATTCTAAAAAGAGGAGAAACGCATATCACCACTTGAAGCTATGGGGATACGACACCTCCTGCTTCTTTTGGTCTATCTAGACCCACTTTGCGTCCTGAGCGCATCCACGGCCAAGCGGAGCAAACCCCCTCCAAAGAGACCCCCCAAAATAAAGGAGGTCAACAGCACTGTTGCTCCGACAGTGGCATCCCGACGGATCACACAAGTCCAGGCGCCCATTGTCGGTGATCATGACACCTGTCTCGGCTACTACGACGTGAGCGGTCAGTTCGATAAAGAGTTCTCCTGCAACAACACCGACCACCGGTACTGCTGCGGGAGCTGCTTCCTGCGCTTCTGCTGTCCCGTGAAAGCCAAACGAGTGGATCAGAGAGTCTGTACCAACTACAACACGCCCGACTGGATCAAAACCCAACCGCCCTCACCTGCACCCACAGGGGACACGTACGACCCAGCGCTGGACCAGACCAACACCACCGTCTACATCACCTGCGGGGTCATCACCCTCATTATCATCCTGGGGATTTCTGCCAAAGTGGCTTATGATAAAGCCACCAGACCACCTCAAGAAATGAATGTCCACAGGTAAGCCCAAGAGATGTCTTTGGAAATGCAAGCTTTGTGTTAATGCATAGTGTGTGACGTAGTGATTGTATAGAAGTGAAGTAGCCTGGTTCAACTACCCCAGGGCTGGTAACCAAAGTTTGTACTATGCAAAAATGTGCATTACATTTTTGCATTACATTAGAAGGATAGTTCACCTAATATTTCCAATCCTGTAATTATTTACTTACCTACCCAAACCTGTTTACATTCTTTCTTCTGTGGTACTTTCAATGGGGTTCATTTTTGTTTGGACCCCAGTGTTCTTCAAAATATCTTCTTTTGCATTGCTTAGAAGATAGAAAGTCATATAGATTTGGAGCGATGTGAGGGTGAGTAAATAAAAACAGAATTTTCATTTTTGGGTGAACAGTCCTTTTAAGAAGTTATTTCAACCTTAACATACTAAGTGCATGTCAGAGTGCATAAGATATTTAGGCAGATTTACAGTGCTAAATGTGGCATATGGATAACCATTAACAGAAAGGTTTGATTCATAACACCACTCTGCTTCAAGATACTCGAGGAGAACCGAACCTTTACTGTTCGGAAAGTATTTGCCCAAAATATTAGCCCATTAACTCAACAATTGCATTCTCAAAATGGGAAATTATGAGGATATAGCTGTCAAAAATATGAAAAGGGTGTATTTTTTATTCTCATTGGCATTTCAAATCAATTTATTCAAATAAAAGTGGAAAGAAATTCAGATAAACACAATATGTTTTAGAGACACTTTACTTCTTATACACCAAAACTGTTTGAAGAGCACAGACTGTGTGTAAAATTAGAGTGATTTGTCATTTTTAGTGAATGAGGCTGAATGAGGAAACCAGAAATGAACGAGACCTTGTAACACATTTCATTTATAACCTACAGTACATAAAGTAGACCGTAAGGGAAAGCTTTTGCGGTCTTGATCACAAAATAAGCACTGGGTTCTGGGTTAAGATGGAATATTAATAGTTAATTGCATACTGTATTAAATCTAGGACTCATCTGCGTCTAGGAGGGATTGATTCTGGATTTCATTAGTCTTATGCCGAGATAGAGGTCAACAGGAAACCGTCGTAGTAGAAGGGAACTAGGTCTTCATGGCGCAGTTTGTCAGTAAGACAGATTTATATTGCTTAGGTTTGTCAGTGTCGAAAAAAAGAGAAAGGTTTCTTTAGTTTTGAAGGTAAAAAAAAATGCTGTCATGTTTTATCTCTATTGCTTATTAATTTAATTTCGGTAAAGAAAATGTTGAATTGTCATAGTAAACATGACGTAACACTGACTTGATAGCCATTTTAGCCAGTCACAAGGCAAAGATGTTCCTTTGCAGAGCTGTTAAGAGTATTAAAGATGGCACATTGCTCTTCTCTTATCGAACTGATCTGTGTTGCAAATATGAGTCAATCTCAGACAGTCTTATAAGAGTTTGGCTGGTGCTCACAATGAGGTTTATTGGATTTGTGAAGACCGAATGACATTCTGAATAGCCAGTTGACACTTGTGAGCGGCATACCTAAAAATAAACAGTATGTTGTTATTTATTCATGGCATTCCAATGGAACTTTCTTTCTTCACTGTAAACCAAAGCAAAGTGACCAAGGGCTGATGATGAGCCCAAAGAAAACGCCATAAAAGAAGTCCATTGGACTTAAGGCTGGAATACACTACACAACTCACTACACAAATCTGAACAGATTTTAAAACACTATCATACACTTATGTAAATGGTTACAGAGAAAAACTGGCTATCGTACACTACCAGACTTTAAAGTGTCTGATCACTATGAGTCAGTCATTGATTGCATTTATTGTGTTGATTTTTTACATTTAGAGGCCCTGAGCATTTATATATTTTCCCTGAAGTGATATTGAACATTTCTCAGAGGGTTTTGGGGTTAAACTCCCATTTTAGATCTGTCTTGTTCTCCATCAATACTTGCCCCATTTTTGACAAACCATCCCTGCTGCTCACTATCTCACAGAGACGCCAGTGAAGTTTCATACTATTGGGTTTTTGTTGTATTCTCCCGAATTTCCACCCTTTGAATCCACTCAGCTTCATTTAGGCTGTGTGTAGAGGGTGGTAATTTGCACCAAAATACAGTTAAATATGTTATGAGTGTGTTTACCCAGGGGCTCAGATGTGTAGTGAAACCGCTCCGAGCTGGAAGGCTCTTGATGTGTTTTGTGTGTTTGAAGAGCACAGGCGCATGAAATGCGGTTTCTCTGAGGAGAACGTCTGTATGACTAGAGATGAGACCTCGGTCAATGAGGGACAAGATCTGCCTCTTGCCTCTCTGGCTGATTCATTATGAATCGATTACGAGGACTCTAGAGTTTTTGTAAGTAGTGCAGTATGGCTTGGTTGCGGTTTGACCTCATGATCTATAGTTATACTTGAGACTGATGACAAATTGATGACTAAAATATTTTAATTACCTCATACTGGGTAAAAAATGGATAAGCTCAAATGGATCACGGGTTGTAATTCATGCTCATGTAACTTATGACTCATTTGTGCTGACAAAGAGCCCAAGTACTATTGTGTTACATAATTACATTTTTCAAAGCTTATTTGGGTGAAAGTCTTATTAAAAGTAATGAAGAATTATATATCTATTTATAGGAAAATATCTAAAAAAAAAAAAAAAAATGTATTAACACCTACATCAAAAAAAAGAAAAGAAAAAAAGGGCACCATTATTGTTATGGTAATTGAGCACATTTCAAGTCCAGTTATCTTTTTTAATGTGAAAAATTCTCTATTATTTTAATTATAAAGTAATGTTAAATGTATATTGTTTGATATCATTGTAGAATTTTTATGTTGAATTGAACTATTTATATTATTTTTGTATTTTTTTGTTGAGTTGAACTAAATTTTCTTAATGAGATTCACTACTTTAATTAGCTTACTTTCCTTTTTGGACTACTTGCTCCAAGAGATTTTTTCTTCATCTTAAACACAAACATATTTGTCAGTTCATCAACAAGCCTGTATCTCTTTCAACTATTTTTCTCTGCATCACAGTGATGTGACATATGAGGAGTTTCTTTGATTTCAATTCCGTCTAATTGTCTGGTGCTGATGACATAATCAGGAATGTGACTGGGCAAGCAGCTGTAGTCTTGTCCGATCGCATCTTCCCTGTGTGATGAGTCTCCAACTCTCAGCTACCCAGAAACCCCTGCTGTGTCTCAGCGTGTTGTCTCTCTTTGTTTAAATATTGATGCCACTGTGCTGTCTTAGACACCTGCTGAAATGGCCAGGGAATGATGAGCCTGTGGGAGAAAACATCAGAATCAAGAAAAGTCCTTGAGAGAAATTCAGCAGTCAGGAAATAAGGCAGAAAGAACATGACTTTGCTAAAAAATCATCAATGAAAGTTCAGGAGCATGTGTTTGATAAAATATGATTAATGAAAGTTCTATATATATATATATATATATATATATAGATATATATATATATATATATATATATACACACACACCAGTGTTGGGTAAGTTACTTTCAAAAAGTAATTAATTACTATTACTAATTACATCATCAATTTTTTATTTAAATTACTTTACTAATTACTCTGTCTGAAAAGTAACTTAGTTACTCAATAAGTAACTTATTATTCGAATCGCTAATTAGGCTACAACTTAAAATCCCTATAAAAATTAATAGAAATTAAACTCTTTATTCTTTCAATTTAAGCCAAACATAGAATAGTTTAGCCTTTTAGCTTTAAAACAACTGTAATACTTCAACATTTTTTATAAAAAAAAAAAAAAAAAAAACTACTTTGGTTAACAAATAGAAATACTCTGAATAATAACATATCTGAATAACAAAAAAGCTTAAGAAAAGTTAAACAATACATTTCAGTTTGGCAAGATGTTAACGTAGGTAAGTATAAATTACATAAATGATCTTCTCTGCTGAATAAAGTCGTGTCAGATCGCGCTGTTCTTCTGAAGTAAATGCCTCATAGCAGGACTTCTTTCAAAAACGATGAAAATTAGACGAATCTTGATTTTAATTTTTTTTTTTACATTAATTTTTTTTTGTATCTAGATGAGGGTGTTTGCACGCAGGTGACTGCATATAATGAGCTCAGATACGGGAAAGACTGTTTTGGATTACAAAATCAGATAATATTCATTTTCGATTTGAATTCATTCATTTAAAAGTAGACACAAGCTTTCTATAGACATTTTTCATGTCTCTGTGCTAAATATTCCCTGAGTTTGTGAAGTGTAGAAAGTTGCTCACAGAGACATAGACGGCAGAAATTGCACCCTGTTTGTTTTGTTTATTTTGCAAAAGCACAATGTTTTGTTGTTATTGTCAGTGTACACAAATAAAAGTAGGCCCTTTTTAGATTCGATTGATTTTAGTCTTATCTGTTTCTGAGTATTTAAGGTTTCTCTGTGAATCAGGAAAAACTGAAAGTGAACACGCTGGTGTGCAGAGGGTTAAAGACGCTTTAGACAGTAAATTTAGATTTCAAATTCAATATTGATTTTAGAACTGTTGAAATTATTTACTATATGTAACGCAAATACTTTATAAGTAACTGTAATTAAATTACTTAAAAATGAGCAGTAATCCCTTAGTTTACTTTTTCAGTGGATAAGTAATTTAATTACTTAGTAACGCGTTACACCCAACACTGATACACACACACACACACACACACACACACACACACGTAGCAGAAACTTTTTATGAAATTGACACGAGTTTGATTCCACCTTTTGCCGAACTTGTTCTCATCCCTTTTCACATCACATATCACATCGGAAAGGTATGTATTTTCAATAAAAATTAAGCAAATATGCAAAAAGTGGAAAATAAAGTGCGTCATGAGTATTTATCTGGTAGGATTAGGGGTAAGTGTAGGGAGGGCCCTATTGGTCCAATAAGGCAGCACCCATTTAATAATTTTTATAAAAATTATCATTTACACTCAATACTTTATTATTGCATGCTGTTTTATAATATACTACAATACTGAATTGATAATATCTGCACTATTTGCAGATATAAACCACTATTTAGTATAAATAGAATCTGTTGCTTTTTGGACTTTGTGTAAATAGGATATCGCTAAGAAAACATGCTTTTTGGACTTTGTGTAAATAGGATATCGCTAAGATATATATATATATATATAATCTATATATATATATATATATATATATATATACAGTACAGACCAAAAGTTTGGAAACATTACTATTTTTAATGTTTTTGAAAGAAGTTTATTCTGCTCATCAAGCCTGCATTTATTTGATCAAAAATACAGAAAAAAAAATAATATTAAGATTTATTATAACAATTTAAAAATATTTGTTTTTAAATTTATTATACTTTAAATTATAATTTATTTCTGTGATGCAAAGCTGAATTTTTATGATCATTTGTCACATGATCCTTTAGAAATCATTCTAATATGATGATTCATTATCAAAGTTGGAAACAGTTCTGCTGCTTTATACTTTTTTCAGAACATGTGATACTTTTTTAGGATACTTTGATGAATAAAAAGAAAAAAAAGAAGCTATGTTTTTAAAATATAAATATTTTGTAATATCAATATACACTACTGGTCAGTAATTTGGGGTCAGTAATTTTTTTCTTCTTTATTTTTTTTAAATGAAATCAATACTTTTATTCAGCAAGGATGTGTTAAAATTGATAAAAGTGATAGTAAAGAAAATATATATTAGAATTTTTTTTTTTTTTTTTGAATGAATGCAGTTCTTTTTAACCTTTATTCATCAAATATATTAGACAGCAGAACTGTTTCCAACACTCATGAATAAATCAGAATATTAGAATGATTTCTAAAATGATCATGTGATAGACTGGATGTTACATGTGACACTGAAGGCGGGAGTAATGATGCTGAAAATTCAGCTTTGCATCACAGGAATAAATTATTTTTTTAAAAGTATATTCAAATAGAAAACTATTATTTTAAAGTTGTAATAATATTTTACAATATTACTGTTTTTTTTCTGTATTGATCAAATAAATGCAGGCTTGATGAGCAGAAGAAACTTCTTTCAAAAACATTAAAAATAGTAATGTTTCCAAACTTTTGACCTGTACTGTATGTATATATATATATATATATATATTTATATATATATATATATATATATATATATATATATATGTATATATATATACTTAAAACACCTAAAAGTATTCGTGAGACATGAAATCATGAGCAGAACAAACAGTTCACGCAAGGTCTTACAAATGATTTACACAGATATGTGTTCTGCTCTTCATGTTTTATGGATGAGGCTTGATGTGTGTGATTTGTGAGTTTGTGTTCTTCCAAGCATTATGGTCAAAGATCTTTTTGTTGACTTTAATCGTAGGCTTCACTGATCTGAGCTTATGCACCTTGGTTTTTGGAGTGAATAAAGCATTATTTGTGGAAAATGTTCACTCCAAATCTGAGTTACATAAGCTCAGATCGATGAGGCCTACAATCAATCAGTTCCAAAAAGAAATACAAAACCTGTGCTAAGTGAAGGAAAACAAGTTGATAAAAACACTGAATCCAAGATTAGGTAATAACAAGGTTTTTTTGTTTTTTTGTTTGTTTGTTTGTTTGTTTGTTTGTTTGTTTGTTTGTTTGTTTGTTTATTTGACTGGAAACACAACAAGTGTCACTTTTTGGTATGTGTGCTGTTATAACACTTGTGATCATTTTCAGATAAAAAGAAAATCCTCTCTGGCTCAAAATGACCCAAACATACATACATACTTTTTACAAATCTCAAAAAAACCAAACATCCTATATAATATAATATAAATATACCTATACAATGACCCAAACATACATACATACATACATACATACATAATTAGATTTTGCAGTTGTTGAAAAGATTTGAGTTGGTTTTCACATCCTGCACTTTTAGCACCAAGTGACTTCCTGAGCTCTATAAGAATATAATAATTCATTTCTAACACGAGAGCATTTTAAACCCTCCACATCACTGACACGGGGAAACTCAAACACAGCCGTGAGAGAACAGAATGGCTATTGTGTCCAGTGAAAAGCACTCTGGGAGTTTTCAATCCAGCCAATCAGATTGCCCGGAGCCGGTTCGCCGGTGATGCTAAAGCTTTACGCTTTTTAACGCTTTACGCTTTAGAACACAAGATTAGCTCGGTGCCGAAAAGCCGCGGTTTGAATAACAGTACATTTTAACCCCCCACCCCCCCACCTCCGGGCCACGCAAGGTCTGTGTGAGCGGCAGCTGAGAGGTGGAAGAGGTTAAAAGATGTGGCTACTGTTTTCAGCACATGCAGATTCACCGGTGACCTTCAGCGGGACAGAGAGGCTGCGGTCTGAAAGCCTCTCTACGGGTGATCCGAGCGCCTCGTATTGATCAGTCTCCTCGGGAACACGCGCCCATGCAATCCGAGCGCGCGCTGACATAAGACCAGGACTTTTTACCCAGACGGGCCCACTCTGTCACAGCCGTTCTCCATTTCACTGCTTTGGAAATAAACTAGTCCTCTGATTGACAAATTTTGCACATATTTGAACTGATGCTAATAAACAATAGCAAGCATCAACAGTCCAAAGTGGTTCTAAAGCATGTTCTGCTGAAATATTTGAGCCTGTACACACCAAGAACGATAAATGTAACTATAACAATAACTATATTATCATCCACACCAATGGATACTTACGCTCTGTTTATTAAAAGTTTGCTACTGTATTGTTGTCTGCCGCTTTAAATGCTTAAGCTCTTTATAGTCAGGTGGATTCTAATTGGTTGTCGGTGCTTTTATCGACTTTCAAATGGAAAGAATCGTTCTGAAACTTATTCCAACAATATCGTTCTTCTATGTTGTTATCATGTAACTTATTGTTATTGTCCATGGTGTGAATGGGCCTGAAGTCACTTTGTATGAAAGTGTCTGCAAAATGCATGCAGGTAAATGTTATTTTGTCAGTTCACTCGCCACTGGCAAGTAATTTTTTCTTTCCTTGAATGCAACATTTCTTGAATCACTGGTCATTTTACATGCATTTTAAACATGTAACCCGAGTTTGAATGAGTGAGACAGTGTGTCTAATTTGAGCTTTAGCGACATCAGGTCTCTAAAACTTCAATATGTTTCACTATTCAACCCAATTCAGGTGTGGAATGAGGGAAATTGGCCTTGATTTGTTGGGAATCAGTGCTCGTCCGTCCCCAGAGGCTGCATCAGGGGGTTTGTGAGGATGTAATTAACTCACACTGATGTTTAGATGTGTCTTTAGAGCAAACAGGATAGCACTTAGGCACAAATTACCGCTAGCATCGTCTTGCATATATTAACACCAGACAACTGAATGACTTTTGATGAGGATCTGCAGAGACAGAGAAGGTTGTATTGTATGTGTGGCGTTTACACATGTACAATGCATTTATCATATTCATCTTTCTATCTATTTGAGTAGGGTGTTTGTGTGTGAAATATGATTTATTATTGTTTGTTTTGTGTTTTTAATTTTTCTATGCATTATAAATAACCACAAATATTTAAAAATATTAAAATTAATAAAATAACATTTATTAACTTAATTTAATATTCAATAAATTGTTGAATGATTTTTATTAATAATAATTAAAATATCAAATAAATGAATTGAATAATTAAATTGATATTTATTATTTTTATTTATTTAATTTGTTCATTTATTAAAAAAAAAAAAACAGTTGCAGCAAGGCTCTAAATATGTAAACAATGCCATGCACAGAAATGTGAAGCTCATATTGTTTAAAAGCATTTATCATGAATATTTAGTGACAAAAATCTGTCTTATCTATTTTTTTTTTATCCGTAAAATTGTGAAAGTCTTTGATTCTTAACCACTAAATAAGACTATCTATAAGTGACAAAGTTTATTCACAGTGAAAAATTCTGGAAATGTAAATTTTACAATTTTACTGCAATTTATCCCCCCCCCCCCCAGTGTAAAAGATGAAAATAAATAAATAAATTAATTAATAAATATAACGGTATTTTGAAATGTCCCATTAGACCTGTTACAGTTTGTTAAAGAAAGGAAACTTTAACTTGTACCTTTTAAACTTATTTTTACTCTAGCATTTTTACAGTATTTTACCATTTTTTTAAAAAAAGAAAGGAAAAAAATAATAATTCCCAAGTATTCCTGAGGGTTTAAAAACAGAAATATGAAGCTCATAGTTTTTAAAGTATTTATCATGATTATTTGGTGACAATTTTTGTTGTTGTTGATCTGTAAAGTTTTTAAAATCGTCTTCTTTAGTTTGTGCGGGTCATGAAAGTTACTTCTGTTTACCAGTTTTTCATGGCTCATGACACTGAAGCTGAAAGACTGAGTACAATTTGATACAGAAAAGACTATTGCATGATTATTTCACAGTATTATAACAATATACTTGTACTATTATTATGTTACTGTAACCACAATGATTTTTATTTTATTGATTGATTTCAACTGACAAATGAGTCGAAATATTTTTTTGTGGTTACTATCATAGCTAATGCTGTCAAGCTTAACATCATTAGTTACTGAACCTGGAGCATTGTTTTATTCTTCAGTATGCTGGTTAGCTGGTAAAACTCTTACCTGTGATGGGATGTATAAAGTTAAACTGTTCGAAATCTCTAAAAGAGTGAACGTGACGTGTAAAAACTACAGTAAAAGAGCCCACTCAAGTAGTTTTATGTAGCCAGGCCCTGGTCCTGCGGTGTTTGAGCTGAAGAAGGAGGATCGGTAGAGCTGCGCTCAGAGCCTTACAGCCAACTGGGGCATTGAAACCAGGTCGCCCCCACGTGAGGAGAACTTCTGTTAAAAAAGGCCTTCTCCTGGAAGGGAAAGACTAATTATACTTCCTTCCAAAGTCACTCTCTCTCTCTTTCTTTCTATCTGTCTCTGTGGCGCGCTCAGAGATGTGGACCGCGAGGCAGAGCAAATACGCTGACATTGACACAGTTAAGACGCCATTTTAGACTCCTCATGTGAGGAGAGATGGATCCCGCTGCATTGACGTGCACCGTAAGAACTGATGGTCTGACCTGGTTCAACCTTTTTTCTGCTTCTGAATAAATTTTTATTCATCAAAGGAATATTTAGGATGACCATGGCACTTGTTCCTTTCATGGCTACATCCAAAAATTATTTTTATTTATACGTATATATATACGTATTATATCTCTGAAAGAGTTCCATGGTCATCCTAAAGTTTCCTTTGATGGACTTTTACAAACCCTAGACCAGAGAGCACCTTGACCTTACGGTTTTCCCAGAGATTCCTCTACTACTGGACTTTGCTTGAAAATGTTTATTCATGTTTATGGTGCATCATCTGGTTCTAATAGGCATCAAAGTTGTTGAAATTACTTGTGCAATAAATTTCAAGACTTATGAAGCAGAGTTATTGTAGTTAACTAAAACTCAAACCAAAAAAAAAATCATTACTTGAAATAATGCTAAATAAAATACAATTTCTGCTAGTTGCCAAGTAATGTACTAAAATAACTACAAATAAAACTGAAATAATCATGAATACAAACTCTTTAGACAAACAGTAAAAAAGTTAATTGATTTTTTATTATTATTATTTGTAATAATCACATAAACAAATGAACAAATAATACAATTTTTTTAAGTATTTTTATTTTTTATTTTTCAATTTAACAGTATTTTACTGTAAAATTACATTAAATGCCCCATTAGAGCAATTACAGTTCTTCACCATGCATAGTTAGGAAATTTACCGTAAATTGATTAATTTACAGTCTTTTTACAGTTTTTATTGTTAAAATTAAGACTCGTCAGATTTGCACTGGATTAAAATCTCAATGTATGTCCGCGAAATACAAATTTCTCTAACATCCCTCTATAAAAATTTGTCAAGCCTAGTTAATCTTCACATACTAAAATTGAATATGTGAAAATATGAAAGAGAGCCTGCAACTTTTTGGTCTGTGATCACTAGGAAAAAACAAAACAAAAACAACAACAACAACAAAACACTATCCCATAGTTTGTCTGTAGCGGAACTTCTGTGGCAATGTAATTTTTATAATTTTTTATTTAATTTTATTTAATTTTATTTATTTATTTATTTATTTATTTTTGACTGTACATTTTAAGATGACTTGTTCTTTTTAGCTAATAAAAGCTGTAACTTTAAATGTAATTTACTGTGAAATTACATGAAAAGTCCCATTAGACTTATTACAGTTTTCACTTTACACTATTTTACTGTTAACATTTTTATTTTTTAAAACAAAGCTCTCAGTTATAATTTACATGTACTTTTCATGTTGTTCACCTATTTCATTCAACAAATATGATTTTTACCCACTAACGGAACACAGTAACAAAGTTCATCTGCAGTGAAAAAGTTTTCAATTTTATGGTTGTTTAGAAGATGACTTGTTATTTTCCACTTACAAAAGCTGTAAATTTAACTGTATTTCGCTGTAAAATTGCATGATTCTTCATATATATATATATATATATATATAAATATATTATATATATATATATATATATATGGGTGTGTGTGTGTGTGTGTGTGTGTGGTTTGTGTATATATATATATATACATATTTATGGAACCATAGCATTTTTGCAGTCTTTACCATTAAAATTATGAACGTTTTACAGCTTTGAGATCTCATTCACACATTTACTTATTCATCCTTTTGGCCACCAACATTTTTGATCACCAATTTTTATTTTTTTCTTAGCCAACACTATCCCAAAGTTACAAAGTTCATCTGGAATGAAAAAAGTTTGCCCTCAAGATGAAGCCCCATATAACTGCACATTCTCCAAAAACTGCATTAGTGAGAAAACACCATTAACTCCAGCCAGCAGAATCTCAGATTGCCGCTGCGTAGAAAATCCATGAGGCAGTTGGGTCTCGAGTCAGAAAGCGTGTCCTTCGGGCCAAAGAGCAAAAACATTAATAGAATTTGAATCCCATTAGACTGGTGTGGGTGGGGTGTGTTGCACTAACGCCATATTGCGGCGAAACATTGATTAATGGCTTTTGTTTGCTGCTGTAGAGCTCACAGGCCTGAGGTCCCGAAAACCTGAGAGACTAAACCTCCACTGTTTATTATAACACAAAGTGCAATTAAAGTTGGGTATGTGTGTGAAAGAGAGAAAAGGATTGCTGGTTGCAAGAGGCAACAACCTCCACAAATGGGAAAACAACAAAAACAATTGCCTAAACGGGGAAAATTGGTTAAACCTCTTGGGGGCCGGTGTGTTTGTATCTTTAAACTGGATGAAACACTAAACAAGGATTTATTTCAAAGCTGAGCCGAATTTGGATGGTGTTTTTTTTTTTTTTTTTTGAGAGCAGTGAAATGATCTTCAACGTTTTTTCTTTTTTTCCGCAGAGCGCTGGCAGACATTTTGAGACAGCAGGGGCCCATTCCCGTATCACAGTACGAGCATGAAAATATCGCGGCTATAGACACCTCGCCCAAAGAGAACACACCTGTACGGACATCCAAGAACCACTACACACCAGTGCACAACAAAAACAACCACGGTAGGTGGCGCCACTTTTGTGTTATCGATGAAAATGCTATGTTTTGCACACTAAAATGGTAGGTGGCGCCACTTTTGTGTGTTATTTGTATGTATTTTATTTTTTTTTTTTCATGTTACCATGTGAATGGAACATGATTGTGGTTTAAAAAGAATTAGTTATATTTTTCTCATGAATATGGAATTCGTTTTGGAATGTTGGAATGTTCCAAAAATGTTAAATAAGTTACCATGGCAATAGGTTAAACATTAAAGTTTAATCCTAATAAGAGGTGTAATAAATATGTCTATGGATATTAAAAACCATGGCAATAGGTTAAACATTTGAGTTTTATTTTATTAAGAGGTGTGTTAAGTTAAATTAAATAAATAGAATTGCGGAAATTGTGAAATTAGATTTGAGGTATGCTTGATTTAGAAAGGCCGTGATTTAGTCTGGTGTGGTTTTAGAGTGAAGCACAGCAAGCACTGTGATTCAATTAAGTCTGAAATGCGCACTGTCTAGTAGGTGCTTGATTTGGTTTGAATCTCAGTTGGTTCTTGTAAAAATTGAACCCAAGTGTGAACACCCTTAAAGGCAACTATTTCAGTTGGACTGTGGACTGTTTGTTTTTGCCTGGATGTTTTGGCAGCAGAGACAAAATCACATGCTGTCTTGTAAATATTACATTTGCTTTGAAACCTATTTCCTGACCGTTAAAAAGTAAGTTAATATAGTATGAATATGAGTATGAATTAAATCTAGATGTTTTATATCCACCCTGTTGTCACTGTAATAAGACCTACCAGTGTCAGTTGCATTGCACCACTGCCATGCATAAATCCTCTCCCATGGCCTCATGGGATATAAAATGGCAATCAGATTCACACTTCAGAATCTTGCCAGAAGTAGTAGGTCATCCGGGTACTTTTCACACTCTTTTTTTCGAATACTATGAATACTACTCTTTTGCCTTATTGTTTATCGCTTACTGTATAGTATGATAGTAGGATTATTTGGATGCAGTGATTGTGTTTCTATGTTCACCGTGTCTCAGAGTGGCTTGGTTTACAGTAAATGCTGCTCCACACAAACTCCATCTCTGTATGATGTTTACTGTTCAATGTGCATTTGTGTAGCATGACTTTATGTCATGGATTTGGTTCCCAGGGACTGCATGAATTGATAAAATGCATAACTTCAATGCAGTATAAGTCATTTTGAATAAAAGCATCACCCAAATGCATAAATGCAAATGTGAAGTTGTATATGCATGTGTGTGTGGGTGGGCACATATGCTCAGGAGTTTATTTATTTGCATCTGTATGTTTGAGGAAACATCTGCCGTGACCCAGACTTCTCCCTCCAGTTCTCTCCAACAGCACTTCTTGAGCATGTTGTTTCATATTTAAAAGCTCAGCATCATGCTGTTCACGGTACAAGCTAATATCAGAACTCAAATGTGAATGAATTCCCCATTCACACAGAGCGCCACAGTGAAACAGCCAACAAAATACGCTCCTCTGATGCGCCATCAACATGCTTTCACTGACTCCAGTTCAGTGTTAGCTCGTTTGTGTTTGAGCTAATCAGTGCTTTGGCTTGTTATACATCAATATTAAAAATGCTTGTAAATAAACTAAGTGCAGCTGTATTTGAATGAGGTCAGCTGTTGGGATTCTTGCTGAACGTTAGTGTTTGTCTGAGCGAGATTCTAGTTTAAAGTTTACTTACTCGCTGCAGCATTCATGACTCAAACCTTTAAAGCGCCATTTAGAAAGTTTGTCCTGTAATTTAATTTAAATAACAGGAAAAAGGCAGCAATGAATGACTGATAAACAAACCCTTTGATGACTTTAATGTCAGATGCTGACTGAATCTGGGTCATTCCTACTAGGCAGTATATTTTCATGTCCCAGTCATATATGGTGTCTTATACTGAATAATATATTATACTGAATAAAGAACTTAGAGTATATTAGATGAAAACCCTTATTCCTGCAATCACAATATCAGTGTATATTTCTTTTTCGATTAAAATTAGCAAAGAAAGAAAGCATGTTTCTTTGGGAATATTGTTTAAAATAATAATAATAAAGTGATTAAATAATTAATAGAAAATTATTAAATAAATTATTTATTTATTTATTATATTTATTAATTAAATTATTTATTTTTGTGAGAAACTTTGGAATGTGTTGTGATTGTGTAGAACTGACTGCTGGCAAATATTAACTAAAACTAAATCTTTTTTTTTTTTCTTTTTTTTTATAGTTGTAAAAAATAGCTAATATGTAATGAAAAACACTATTTCAATGTATTATTTTACCCAAATATTATTTTTCAGTAGTGGGGTTAGATGGCCTCATTGCTGAGTTTTACAACTAAATGACTAAATGTTTCTATTTATTTCCCATAATAACACATTGTCTGATGGATCATCATTCTGTACATGTTTTTTGTTTGTTTGTTTAATTTAATATAAAGTACATTCTTCTTAAGGTGGGCATCTTTTCCATCTTACTCTATACGCGCGCGTGTGTGTGTGTGTGTGAGAGAGAGAGACAGAGAGAGAGATTGCATCAGAGGAATGCTGATGCATTTGATCTTCTCTCGTCTCCTGAGAGCTGGTGACAAAGTGCTCCTGTGATCCATAAAACGTCTGTTTTGATTGATTAAATGCCTTTAAATAGGGCACACAGTTTTAAAAAAAGCCTTCAAACTGAAAGAAATTTGAATGTTTGTTCATCTGATTAATTGTCTGAAAGAAATTCAATCTCTTTGGACTCTCTTATTGATTCCCCATGTGGAGATTTGCTTTCATTCCTCTGGTTGTCCTTCTCTCCGTTTGGTTGACCTCCGTGACCTCAGCTCCTTCAGTCACTCTTCTCTCGGTTAATGCTGTTATAATGCATGTATATAATTGATGCATTCATTTTAGTTAGACACTTTAGAAGAACTGGATTTATGAATGAATTACACTGACATTAATTCCAATATTTAAACCATATTCAAATACTTTCGAACAAACCAAAATCTTTTTTTCAAGCAATTATGGAATTGTATTGCATGTGTTTTTGTTGCTCAACTAGGGGATAATGCTTTTATTAATGCCAAGGTATATATATTAAATTAGGTTTTGCATTTGTACTCCTTTTCTGACCCCTAGCTGAGTTTAAATTGCTTTTTAATGGTGGAAAGCCATGCTGTATTAGATTTCCTTTCTCCTTCTGAGCGTTGCATGATACGGTCTGAGGCCTCGTGTTCACTGATTTAAAGCGTATAATTATCCCTGTTGTGAGCGCATTACATGCTTATTTAAAATAGTGTTTTGGGACTGACTTGATTCCTGGAATCACTGAATGAAATTTTATTTATGGTTGCAGTTACTCTACAAATGTTATATTAGCTGACAGTATTGTTGTAGTCACACTGTGTTTTCACATTTAACATGGGAAAGAGTGTGTTTCTCTTTCTGAGTTCACTGTTCTGATGATTTCAGAACTCAAAACTGAAAAAATCAGTATACAGAGTTTAGGCAATCACAGCAGAGATAATTTGCATACAGGCATGGAAGTCCAAAAGAAATAGATGTAGACGAATTTGTTTCTTCACCAGATTTGGAGAAATGTAGCATTGCATCACTTGCTCATCAGTGGATCCTCTGCAGTGAATGGGTGCCGTCAGAATGAGAGACTAAACAGCTGATAAGAACATCACAATAATCCACAAGTAATCCACACCACTCCAGTCCATCAGTTAATGTCTTGTGAAGTGAAAAACTGCATGTTTTTAGGAAACCAATCCATCATTAAAACGTTTTGTCCTCAAACGGTTGCATCCAGCTGAAATACGAGTCCATAATCCATTATATTGTTTTCTCTGGTGAAAACATCGTTTTGTCTGAATCAGGAGAGAAATCTGCCCAGATCAAGCACTGTTTACAAGCAAATACAGTCCAAAACAACTATGTGGGTAGATTTTCATGTGATAAGACAACAGGGGATGGACTTTTTCACTGGAGGAAGTGTTATTATGCATTATGGAAGCTTAAATTATTGAAACGAAAAAATGTCTTGATAGATTTGTTTTATACAAACATGCAGCTTTTCACTTAGCAAGTCATTAACTGATGGACTGGAGTGGTCTGGATCACTTGTGGATTATTGTGATGTTTTTATCATGTGAATGTGACGTGATATATGTGACGTGACATACAGCCAAGTATGGTGACCCATACTCAGAAATCGTGTTCTGCATTTAATCCATCCAAAGTGCACACACACAGCAGCCATTTATGCCGCAGCGCCCGGGGAGCAGTTGGGGGTTTGGTGCCTTGCTCAAGGGCACCTCAGTCGTGGTATTGCCGGCCCGAGACTCGAACCCACAACCTTAGGGTTAGGAGTCAAACTCTCTAACCATTAGGCCACAACTTCCCCATCAGCTGTTTGGACTCTCATTCTGACAGCACCCATCCAGTGCGGAGGATCCATTGCTGAGCAAGTGACATAATGCTACATTTCTCCAAATCTAATGAAGAACAAACTCATCTACATCTTAGATGGCCTGAGGGTGAATAAATATTCATCAAATTTTCACTTTTGGGTGAACTATTACATTAAAGGTACAGTAGCTAGACAAAAAAGTCTGTTGGAAAATGATCATGAAATACTAAATTATGAAGTTGTTGGTGCTGGCTTTATTAAAGGAGACCAGATTAGAAAATTAGATGGTAAAATTGTAGGATGTGGCCTCTTTAACCTTGCTTCAGGCTCTTTAAACCAGGACATGAAGATCTGATGCGCATCAGAAGCTAAAATGAAGCAGATCTCTCAGATTAAACATTAGCATGCATGTCCGTTCAGTTTTACTCAGTTTGATTAGACAAAATGGTTCAATGAGGTCTTGTTTTAATAAAAGATAGTCATTAAATATTAACTTTCATCATGCACCAATGTACCAAAATCTGATCTGATGGACAGATCAGCCACTGTGAGGAAAATATAAAGAGAGAGAAAGAGAAACGAAGATGGCAAACAGTCCCATCTGCTATTCTCATTACGGTTTTCCTAATGCAATCTGATCTCTGGTTCGACTGTTCCCGGATCATCTTGACACCCGTGTCTTTGATTTCATACAGAAAGGGACACTTGGGAACTAATTGTCCACACCGACCTGTGATTCCTTATATTTAAATGAAATATCTAGCATGCTTAAACCAAAGTCTTTAGTCGAAATCTGAGAACTATCAGTGTATTTGTATCCATTTTTTAGAGGTAAAATCGTGAGCATTATTAAAATACTGAAACAAAGGTGCTGATGTTTCATGAAGCATATGGTGGCTACCATATAAAAAGCACTGCATATTTTTGTGTGACAAAAATAACACAAAATTGGAATATAGGGCTCAAAATGAGAGACCGCCTAAAAAATAGGGCATTTTTGTCACCCCTTGAGACTGAATCTCTCTCTCTGTCCGTATATTTCTCTTTCTCGTTTGCTGTTAGTATTGACCGTAATCTCTGTTCCACCTCAAATGTTCACCAAGAAATGTCTCAACACAATTACACAGCATGCAATTGATTTATGGAGCAATAACATGTTTGTGCATCTCTCTTTGTGTGCGTGTTTCTTTAGGTTTTCCTTTGAATTAAAAAAAAAGCACTTTCCAGAGTGACTTTCCAGTTATGAGAAGCACTTTTCACTAGCTTTGAGAAGTCTGATTCATTTCAGTTAATTGGTTCATTCAGGTGGTTCATTTGAATCACTTATTCATCTATTTAAACCATCATAACATTGATGATTGTAAAGCTTGACATATAAAATAGAAATTGGAACTGTTTATTAAACCTTTAGACAGAAAAAATGTGAAAGTTTGCATATGTGTTTTATGTTGAGTATTATATTTGATACATCAGGCTTTATGGCTTATATATGTGGGTTTAGAGGGTTTGAATGTTTGTTTTTTTTGTGTTTATCAAACTGAGCAAAAAAAGCAATTTGATGCAGATGCTGATATTCATCTGGCCAAAAATAAGATGAAATCCTTATAGCTTGTAATGTAAATCAAGGAAACCAAGATCATCATAACAAAAACTACTTACATAAAATGATATAAATATCAGTCATCACTTGATATCTCCCAATAATAGGTCTTAGTAAGATGATAAATGCTGAGTTTTATGATCAAAGCTCTGTAGTTTCAAAACATATAATGCAATGCAGTGCAATGATGATTGAGAGATAAACAAACATACCTTCCTCAAAAGCCTGAAATATCATATTTGATATTCACATTTCAACATGTTTAAAAAAAAAAAAAAAAAAAAAATGATGAATGGTTAGTCAAGTAAATGCTAAGTAGTTTCAGTCCGGGAAGTGTCCATCTTGAAATAATACTAACAATATAAAAATTATTATTATATTTGCTTTATAAAAAAAGAGTAAAGAATTTACAGCAAAAAGAAGAACATGAAGTAGCCTATAATTTATTTATTTATATTATTTATATTATTTATTTATTTATTATATATTATTATTTTTTATTACTAAAAATTTTTACTTACCAAAAAGTATGAACTATCAATTAGATGACAGAAGGCATTTAAAGAGTTGTTTTTCACTATCTTGACCATAAAAAGTATGAATTTAGAGACCTTTGTGTAGCAACACAAGGCTTTATAGGGTTCACATCAATTTTACTAAAAGTCCTTTTACTTAGTGATATGTATGAGATGTGAGTTGTGTTAATTTAGTTTTTTAGTTCTATGACAAAAAAAAATATCTTTTGCGCATGCTTTTTTCATTTGTTATTAAGCGTTAACTGTGACTATATCAACATGCAAAAATTATTGAGAATAAAAGACAAGACTAAGACATTTAAAAAGGTAAAACTTTACAAAAATCTTACTATTTTTATTATTATTTTATTATTATTTTGTCAAAAAATGAGACAGAATATTACATACTGCTCTACACACCTCTACTATGTAAGCATCCATGTTTGCGGTTGCCAGATATAAAAAGCTCAATTCCCCAATCAGAACTATGTGTACGAGTCCACATTCTACTGATTTATGTTTATTGGTGAAAGTGCAGTACTTCTAATGAAATATAAGAATAAATTTATCAAATAACAAATATCATTGTGATGATAATTATAAAAAAAAAAAAAAAAAACATTATACAGCATGATGATGATTGATTAAAACTAGAATAAATAACTAAAAAGGTGTATTTGACATAGGACTAAGACTTAAATTAAAAATAACTGACAAAATGAACACTAGATGAGAGTGACACACATAAACCTCTCAACCCTCCTGTCTCATGACCTTGAGGTCAGCAGCTCTGGTCTGGGACACCATTACTGTCCAATTAGACGGCCAGAGGAAGACGGTGAAGTTTCCTGGTGTCCTCTAACCCAGCAGGGCTCGAATACGAGATGAGTGTGTGTGTGTTGAGAGTGTGTTGAGAGTGTGTTGTAGTGACCTCTAAAGCCTCTCGAGTCCATGAGCAGAACCTCTGTCCCATTAATACTTAATGCAGCACCTTGTCTTGACCTCCGGCTTTGAGCGCCTTTTATCGCTCGCTGGCTGGGATGACTTCTAAGTAACCGCCTGAAATCAAGGCCCTGATGTGATGGATGTGGGGTTTAAAGGGTAGTTAAGGCAATACACCACAGGAAAAAACAATGGTTATATATACACTGGTCAATTTGGAAATGTTGCTTCAGTAACTTGACCTAAACTGGTCCAGCTAGGGCTCAACACTTCACCGTGCAACTGGCTGTTAGACCCCACCTTTCTGACTGGAAGACCTCAGGCAGTACGGCTCGGCAGCAACACATCCACACTTCACTCTGCTGACCCACACTTCACGACTGCACACCGTCACACAGCTCCAACCTCTTTATTAAGTTTGCGGATGACACGACTGTGGTGGGTCTCATTAGCAACAGAGATGAGACAAACTACAGGAGCGAGGTGAGTGTAACGATAAAAAACTTCATATTCACGGGAAGAAGGAGGCGGGAATCGGCGAACACTCAAATCAAACTTTAATACCCAAATAAACCCAAAACAGCGCGACAGCCCCTCACGGTCGACTGCAAAAACCAAACACAAAATAAAACCCAGGCCTGGTCCTCTCTCGTCCTTCACTGTCGTCGCTCCTCTTTTGTATCCTCCCAATCTCCTCCATGGGACTCGAGACCGGTGAGTGGAGCAGGTGTCGCTCATTTCCCAATCACCGCCCCACTCGTCACAGTGATCAACCTGGCTGGGTGGTGCAGTGACAACAATCTATCTCTGAACGTGGAGAAGACGAAGGAGATTGTTGTTGACTTCAGGAGAGTGCACACTCAGCATGCTCCTCTGACCATCAACGGTGCGACTGTGGAGAGGGTGAGCAGCACCAAGTTTCTGGGTGTGCACATCTCAGAGGACCTCTCCTGGACCAATAACACTGCAGCACTGGGCAAGAAATCACAACAGCGTCTCTACTTCCTCTGCAAACTGAGAAGAGCCGGAGCCCCGGCCCCCATCATGTCCACCTTCTACAGAGGCACCATTGAGCGCATCCACTAGCTGCATCACCGTGTGGAATGGTGCCTGCAACGGATCCTGCCAGAAGACTCATAGTGGCATAGTGAGAGCAGCTGAGAAGATTGTTGGTGTCTCTCTCCCCTCCCTCCAGGACATTTATGGAACCCATCTCAGTCGTGAAGCCCTATGCATTGCAGGTGATCCCACTCACCCATCCACAGCTTCTTCATTCAGTCTGCTGCCACCAGACCAGGACCAGCAGACTGAAGGACAGCTTCATTCATCAAGCTGTCAGGAAGCTGAACTCCCTCGCGACCTTTGCCACCACTCCCCTCTTTTTCCCCATGCACCACTAAACTCTGAAGCTCAGTCCCCCACCAAACCCCCAGCCCCCAACCCCCCAGCTCCCATTAACTCACTGGGACCTGCACCAGACACTTTGTAAAGCATTATTCTGCTCACTACACCATTCAGCATTTAACTGACCTCATTCACACCAATGCTGACACTTTTGTAAAGCATTATTCTGCTCACTACACCATTCAGCATTTAACTGACCTCATTCAACTCCCTCTTCTGTCAGTTTAAATAAAGAACTGCTCTCTGAGATTTTTGACACTTTAATCAGACTGAATAAGCGCTTTTGCACTACAATCATTATACAGTATCTGCACATTATATATCTAGTTTACTTCACTGATTTGCACTCTGTCAGCCATGTACCTTGTGCTGCTTTACTTATCTTTCTTTTTACATGGCCTATTTGTATATTTGTATAGTTGTATTTTATATTTTATTATCTGTATTTAATGTTCTACTGTTAGTGTTATCTGTATGCACCAAGGGTCTGAGAGTAACGCAATTTCAATTCTCTGTATGTATGTACTGTACATGTGGAAGAATTGACAATAAAACAGACTTGACTTGACTTGACTATTGTAGGCTAATGAGTTCAAAATACTCATTTAAGTATATTGCTTATGTGTACTTCAATTCAAACGGCTTCTGAAAATTCAGTTTTGCATCACAGTAATAATTTTAATTTTTAAATATATTCAAATAGAAAACAGGTATTTTAAATAGTTAGGATATTTCACAATTTGACTGTTTTTACTGTATTTTTGATCAGATAAATGCAGCCTGGGTGAGCAGAACATACTTCTTTTAAAAACATTAAAAAATAGTATTTTGTGGATTTTTATTTTTTGTTTAGGTTTAATGTTTTCAAGACTAGTGGATAGAAAATACATATTCAATCATTTGTTTTATTACAGTCTGTGGATTTCAATTACAATGAAGGATGATTTCTAAAAAGGATTTTTTTCTCCTGCAGTGTGATAATCAAAAATCTCTATTTTAGCAGCACTTACATACACCAGTCTATATTCAGAGGGTTTTTACAGAGGTGTTTGTTCATATATCATTCATTTATACTTCACGTCTTTCTATTGAGTTTTTTGCTGACTTGTAAAATATATTGCAACTGTTATACAATGAAACAGGACGTCTGACAGGAAATTAAATAAAGTGTATTACAAAACTCCAAGTCCAAAACATTCAAACCCTTCTCCCATTTGCCTGATTTATATTGTGTTTTATTCCTAAAAGGATGGTGAAAATAGATTTTTTATTTTTTTTCTGATTTATTGTTAAAAATATTCTGATTTCTGGAGTGATAAAAAAGAGATCCAAAATTGCCTCTGAACAAACTGTTAACTCCAATCTGCCAATGAAAGGACAAAGGAATGTTTTCATTAAGAACACTTGCTGTGTCTGTCTTTGCAGGGCATTATGGGAAAGAAAACTTCCGGAGTGGTCAAGACATGCACAACTTCATCTCCTCTGGCTTTGTGACGCTTGGCAGGGGCCATCTGAAAGGTAATCACACAACAGCAAAAACACTGATAATGATCAGAAATGTTTCTTGAGCAGCAAATCAGCATATTAGAATGATTTCTGAAGAATCACGTGATACTGAAGACTGGAGTAATGATGCTGAAAATTCAGCTTTAATTCAGCAATAAATTACATTTTAACATATTCACATAGAAAATACCATTTCACAATTTTACTGTTTTTACTGTATTTTTGATCAAATGAATGTAGCCTTAGTAAGCAGAAGAGACTTAAAAAACAACACATTCTTAATTGTTCTAAACTTCTGACTTGTAGGGTTTCAAAGCATTTTCAAAATGGTTTTTATTGTTTAAAATGGAGACAAAATGTTTTGGATGGTTTTTGGTTGTCACACTTTATGAAACAAGTTTATTGTTAATGTGATGAACAATGTTTTAGTAATAAAATAAGTTAAAGTGAAATAAGTGAAATCCAGATATATTTAAATGAGACTTAAATGTCCAAAAGTGCCCAAATATTTTTAGGGCCACTTTATCACTACATCCTGTTGACAAAAGTTTACAAAAGGTTACTTGAAATGAAGCTGAAATAAAATAGAAATATGGAAAAAATTGCAGCTGTAGTTTTAGTACTTTTACTATTATACTGAGTTGTAGTTTATTTTTATATTTTCACTTTTTTTTTTTTTTTTTTTTTTTTTTTTTTTAAAATTATTTTGTTTTATTTTTTTAATATTTCTATTTAGCTTTAATTTACTTTTATTTCAGTTTTAGTGTGTCATCTTATTACTTAAAGGGATACTCCATCCCAAAATGAAAATTTTGTCATTATTCACTTACCCCCATGTCGTTCCAAATCTGTAATAGCTTCGTTCGTCTTCAGAACACAATTTAAGATATTTTGGATGAAAATTACTTAAAGGGATACTCCATCATTTTGTTCCATAGGAAAGTTTTCATTTCTCTCAAAATCACCTGTAAACCTCAAAATGCTTACTACAGATGTGAAAAACGCAGAAAGTTAAACCTGATCCAAATTTTTTTGTGACGGCCAAAAGTTTCGGAGGCAGTATGTAAACGTGATTGACACTACGTGAGGTTGTATTTATTTTTTTACGTAAAAGTATTGGACGAAAATTTCTGACTAGTGTGGTGTGAAAAGTTATTGATGTTGTTTTTTTTTTAGTTCACTTACCTAAAAGAAGTAGTAGATTATTAGAAGCCGAATGTGAATTTTTTTTAGTGTTTTTTTTTTTGAGGGGGTGTTGTAGTGGGGGGTTGTTGTGCTGTTGACAGCTTTCCTAAAGCTAATTAACAGACAGAGGAAGCCTGTCGGAAAGAAAGCAGCTGCCAAGCGTCTGCGGCCTCGTCTCCGCTCCTCATTGTCTCTCCTGAGTGAATCAGCACGGCCCACATTATGCGGCGTAATCAGCGCACCACGGGCCAATTGTTAACACTACAACAACATAATCCACCCGCTTCCACATTCACGAGCAATAACATTTAGATTAATGACCGGCTGAGGAATATCGATGACATCAGCGCAAGCGCCTATGCGTCACACGTTATTGTTTTGATGCAAAATAACCACTTTGGTTTCCTTGGCTAATAAAGGATGTCAGTGTATTGAATCCTCTATTGATTGAGCTAATTGCACGACACTGATGGCAGATTTGCGGCGTGTGATTTGGATGCGACTGTAAAAGAGGATGAAGTTAATACCCCCACGCGCCATGCTTCCTCAAGGTGAAAGAGTTTAATAAGTTGCTTAAGTATATTTTGCTTATTCAACTTGGCTCAGAAGCCCTGCGGTTCATGCAAATTGGCCTTAATTTTCACCCTGTTTAATTCCACCTGATTGAATTTCTTTACAGATTCCCTCCAGAGGCGACGGAGATGCTCCTCAAACTCTCCGCTGATTTAAGCTGAGAGCCTGTTTAAATCGATGTGAAATCAAAAACCGAGCCGCTTTACTTTATTAATGCATCATTCTGCTCTTGTTGTGAATGATTTTTAACGTTTGTCTTCAAAATCGTTCATTAAAATGTTAATAACTTGCTCTGCCTCTGAAACAACTTTACTTTTGAGCTGGTTATCATTAAATTAATGTTAACCAGTGGCCAAATATCTATTTAGACATTGTTTATTTTACATTAAAGCAGTAAATGGTCATATATATGTGTTTTTTCAATGATAATATATATATATATATATATATATATATATATATATATATATTATATATATATATATATATATATATATATATATATATATATATATATATATAAATGTTTTTTATCACAGTTTTTTTCCAGCTGCTTATACACATTTTCAAAACGTTGCCTTTTTTTTTTTTTTTAATTTTGTACACAAATTGCTCACACAAAATGCAAAATGCCTCACATCTCTTGCAAAATGAAACACTGCATTATATCACAAATACATCTCAAAAGGAAACATTTTTCTTACATTGCAAACACCTATGCCATAATATTATATTTTGGTTATATCATATACACACAGTTATTCAGTCAAAACCTAAAGCTCTTCTTTTATTAACTCCTGTGTACATTTCTGTACAAGACTGAAAATAATTTGCAAAGAGATGTTGAAAAATTCATGGTAAGCTTTTTATTCTGTAATTATTTGTGGTGGTGGATACAATATTACACAGTATGGAAGAAAAAGAAATACATGAACCTTGTGAAGTTGTGTAGATTTATTAAAGGTATTTATAGGCCTATTCTGAAGCCATGATTGGTTCGTGTTAAGCAACGAGTGTTTGCACATGAGAGGAGTTCGTGTGAGACACTGAGGAATTAATGTGTTTTTAATTATATATATATATATATTATATATATATATATATATATATATATATATATATATATATATATTATATATGATACATATATATATATACAGTATGCATTATTTGATCAAAAATAAATTTAAAAAAATGTAACAACTGTGGTTGATGACATTTAAGCACGACCTTTGACGATTAATACATGCTAAAATGGTTTATATTAAAGGGGTCATATGGTGCAATTTCAAGTATTCCTTTCTCTTTGGAGTGTTACAAGCTGTTTGTGAATAAGATCCCTAAAGTTGCAAAGACGAAAGTCTCAAACCCAAAGAGATATTCTTTATAAAAGTTAAGACTCGACCACACCCCCCTAAAACACCTCGTTTAAGCACGCCACCACATGGCTACCTCATGATGTGGGAAGATTTGCATAACGCCACCCAAATGTTTACACAAACCTGGGCACAGACTGATTAAAGGCCCCCCTCAGTTGAATTTGAATTCATTTTAGTCAAATATAAGTAAATGGATTTTGGAACTTTATAGATCATGTTAGTTAGTAGGCAGTGTAATGTTAGTGTAATCTCTTAACAATGCATAAAACCTATCTTTTTACTTGTACCAGTCCAGATAGTGTGTCCTGTCAAAAAATATTTTTAATACAATTGACTTTGCATTTAATGTGAATTGAATTAAAACATTGTTTTTTTTTTTTGTTTTTTTTTGTTTAGTTACTAATTAGAACACTTTTATTGTACAGTTAGAGAGCAAAATATAATTTACATTATCAAAGAACATTATCATTGAAATCAAGCACTCTCAAAAACTCCCATTATTCATTGAAGTTGCTTACATTGTGAAATGATTACCTTGCTTACATCGTACACACATCCGCACTTTGTTGTTTCTGATGAGTGAAATCATCAGATAGCAGAATTCAGTCAGTAAAAGCGCACTGAACAGAACAGCTGTTTCAGCGATGACTCATCTGAACGCCTCTTATTGGCCATTGTACTCATAAGCTCAACAGAATCATGTGTGATTGGTTATAATGTGCAGTGCTGTAGCTACAAATGCGTGCCAGCCAGCAAAGCTGAAGTTGTGTGAACGCAGATTGGGATCGTTGATCAAATATAAAAATATTATTCAGCATTTTTTTTTTGTCTTTTGGAAGCTGCATTCAAAATCCACTTGCCTCAAAAATCTGAGGGGGGACGGCTGAAATTGCATTTCATGAGTAACTTTAGCGGTATTTTGACTGGGCCCCCTTTGGTCCAGTGCCCTGGGCACGTGCCCGGTAGGCACCTGCATTAATCTGTCCCTGAGCGCTTGTTGTTTGTCATTTCTCTGATCACAAATGCAGACATGGTTTTATGTTTACCCGGCGCGATGCAATGCAACGTGTAAAAAGACAATATAAGTCATTATAATCCATAATTATGTCCCCACTGGATGCTACAAATGCCTCATTTGTAATGGGTTTTGTCTCTCGAGTTAGTGTTCTGACTACCCTGTCAGATTTTGCTACCTCCCATTAAAACAGATGGTAGCATAATTCAGAAGCAAAATCCTTTATTAACATGTACACCTACACCTACTCAAACCCTAAACCCACACTTACAATAGGATAAATACAGTGTTGGTAGCATAATCTGATAGGTAGCATTATTTGTTAGAACACCGGGATGCGGCATCACAATACGGTAAGGGGCGTAACATTTCCGTCACATGTTTTAGGTATTCGGCCAATCACAACACACTGGATAGCTGGCCAATCAGAGCACACCTCGCTTTGTAAAAATTGCCTCGTTTCAGAAAGGCGGGGCATAGAGGAGAAACAATAACGAAACAGTATGTGGAAAATAAGTTTTTTTTTTTTTTTTTTTTTTAACCTTAAACTGCATAAAAAAATTGCATTACACCAAATACACAAAATAATGTTCTTTTTAGCAACATTATATGACCCCTTTAATGTTCAGGACTGTTTGATGTTGGCTTTATACTTGCAGATGGTGAAGTTCTCTGGGTTTGTCACTGTATGTGCATATGTTAGCATGAGCTGTGTTAATGTGTGTGTTTGTGTGTGTTTGTGTTTCTGCAGCGCAGCACTCTGTAGATGATCTCGGGCAGCTGTCCTGGCAGGGCGACCTGGACGTTCCTCTGTCCTACAGTATGTATCGGGCTTCAACACCACACACACGCTCCTCCTGCTTACAGGTGACCCTTGCGCTCTATAAAACTGCTGATTAGACGTTCTAGAGTGTGTTGGAAGCCATGCACCTTATGAAACAACTGTGTGATAAGTGCTGCTTTTGAGAAGAGAAAAACTTGTGGCTAAAAATGTCCTAATGTCAAGCAACAGTAATTAAACACGTTTTATGAGAAGCAATGAATATTAAGGAAATTACAAATACTTAAACCAAAATGTCATCTGATTTCAAGGACTAATTATTTATTTATTTATTTAAAAATAATGCCAATAAAATGTAAAATTGCTTTATTTATAATTTAGCATTTTTTATTTAATTTCTTTAAATTCAATCTTTAAAATTTATATTTAAGTCTTTACATTTAATTTCATTCAAAAATCCCCAAACTTTTTAATTTTTAGTACAATATTTAAGCATTTCTTTCTAGTATTTAGATCCTATTATTTTCATATTTTTGTAGTTTTAGTTACTTATTTTATTTTATTTTATTTTATTTTATTTTATTTTATTTTATTTTATTTTGCTTGTTTCAAGGTGTTCGCTTTTGCTGAAGACATGCTGAGATTGAATGTTGGGTTATGTGTTTTTGTGTCTGTATTTGAAATATACAGTATGTGACAGTGTTTAATAGTTTGATTGTAATGGCGGTGCTTGCAGGGTAAATGGCGTTTTCGTGTTTGGAAAGCAGGAGTTCTGCTTTAATGTGCTCCCTTGTGCTTCATATAAATTAACTTTTTGAATCATTTCACCTCCTGCAGCAGCAGAAGTAAGTTTGCTGTTGGTTCATTTCTCTGCATTTTTCCCAGTACAGTATCTCTGGGTTATTAATGACTGTTGTCGCAGGTTTCTCCTCGCTGTTACCATGGTGATCCTTTTAAGCACAGTTGCATATAATTCAACAACAGCGTTTGACTCTGAACCAGTAGAAATCCCTCTTTACTCAAACCCTGGGATTATTCCTCTGACCTGCGCTAATTAGAGCTATAATTATACAGCAAACCTTCAACAAACATTATTAGTGCTGTTTGCAGAAGCTATCGCTCATACTTACAGTTAGTGACTGTAACAAACCCATAAGCTTTTAGAGTTTGTGCTATGAACTGTTGTTGAGGAATGTTGTGCTGCTACTTTTCCAAGTGATCAGACTTTTTGCCTTATGGACAATAAACCATGTGGAACAACCTCATAGACTTTGCGCTGGCAAACACCACTGTTTTAGTTGTTATTTATATTCTGAAATATATATATATATATACTCACCTAAAGGATTATTAGGAACACCATAATAATACTGTGTTTGACCCCCTTTCGCCTTCAGAACTGCCTTAATTTTACGTGGCATTGATTCAACAAGGTGCTGAAAGCATTCTTTAGAAATGTTGGCCCATATTGATAGGATAGCATCTTGCAGTTGATGGAGATTTGTGGGATGCACATCCAGGGAACGAAGCTCCCGTTCCACCACATCCCAAAGATGCTCTATTGGGTTGAGATCTGGTGACTGTGGGGACCATTTTAGTACAGTGAACTCATTGTCATGTTCAAGAAACCAATTTGAAATGATTCGAGCTTTGTGAGATGGTGCATTATCCTGCTGGAAGTAGCCATCAGAGGATGGGTACATGGTGGTCATAAAGGGAGTGGACATGGTCAGAAAACAATGCTCAGGTAGGCCGTGGCAGTTTAAACGATGCCCAATTGACACTAAGGGGCCTAAAGTGTGCCAAGAAAACATCCCCCACCCCATTACACCACCACCACCAGCCTGCACAGTGGTAACAAGGCATGATGGATCCATGTTCTCATTCTGTTTACGCCAAATTCTGACTCTACCATCTGAATGTCTCAACAGTAATCGAGACTCAACAGACCAGGCAACATTTTTCCAGTCTTCAACTGTCCAATTTTGGTGAGCTCGTGCAAATTGTAGCCTCTTTTTCCTATTTGTAGTGGAGATGAGTGGTACCCGGTGGGGTCTTCTGCTGTTGTAGCCCATCCACCTCAAAGTTGTGTGTGTTGTGGCTTCACAAATGCGTTGCTGCATACCTCGGTTGTAACGAGTGGTTATTTCAGTCAAAGTTGCTCTTCTATCAGCTTGAATCATCGTAAGTCGGCCCATTCTCCTCTGACCTCTAGCATCAACAAAGCATTTTCGCCCACAGGGCTGCCGCATACTGGATGTTTTTCCCTTTTTACACCATTCTTTGTAAACCCTAGAAAATGGTTGTGCGTGAAAATCCCAGTAACTGAGCAGATTGTGAAATACTCAGACCGGCCCGTCTGGCACCAAAAACCATGCCACGCTCAAAATAGCTTGAAATCACCTTTCTTTCCCATTCGGACATTCAGTTTGGAGTTCAGGAGATTGTCTTGACCAGGATCACACCCCTAAATGCATTGAAGCAACTGCCAGGTGATTGGTTGATTAGATAATTGCATTAATGAGAAATTGAACAGGTGTTCCTAATAATCCTTTTGGAGAGTGTATATATATATATATAGAATCTTTTGTTCCCTTTTTATTTTGTTCGCCACTCCCCAGCCAGTGATACCAAAACATTCAACAAAAGAGCAGTTTCCTATTTCTCGGGGTCCCAAGAGGACGAGGATGGCAGTGTACGAGACACAGCCTCAACACTCCTGTCCCCCTCTCCTTTTGCCAGCGGGCAGCAAGGCCCGGCTCAATGACGCGATGCCTTCTCACATGCCCCTGCCCAACCATGGAGCCAGGTAAGTGTCGCACCGTGCACTCAGACCCCACTCCAGGACGCTTTGCCTTCTGGGTCAGGTCCCTGTGCTCCACCTCACTGCCCCACTGTGGATACATCGGTGGTTCCCCTAGTCCCGCTTGCTCAGTTTTTGAGAACCATCAGACTGGGCTATGCGATTTAGTTCACCTGGCTTCCTCCCAAGTTCAGGGGCATTCGGTTCATCTCTGTGCGGAAATCCAGACCAAACGGATAGAGCTAGTCCCTCCAGCTGATATGAAGACGGGGTTTTACAGCCCTTACTTCATTGTACCCAAGAAAGGTGGTGGGTTATGACCAATCTTGAACCTGCACATTCTAAACCAAGCATTTCACAGGCTCCCATTCAGGATGTTGATGTAGAAACAGATTTTTCAAAGCGTTCGTCCACAAAATTGGCTCACAGTGATCGACCTGAAGGACACGTACTTTCATGTATAAATTATCCTTTGACACAGGCAGTTCCTTCACTTCGCGTTCGAGGGGCGAGCATATCAGTAAAAGGTCTTCCCTTTCGGGCTGTCCCTGTCACCTTGTGTCTTCACCAAGGTCGTGGAGGCAGCCCTTGCCCTGGCCCAGTCTCGAGTGCAGGTGTCCGAACACAGGGATGTGGTTCTCAGCCACCTCATCTGGTTGAGGCTTTGGGTTAACTGGGAAAAGAGCAAACTCTCCCCCGTGCAGAGGATCCCTAGTGCAAATGTCCAGGCATGTTGTTGTCTCAACAGATGCCTCTGCCATAGGCTGGGGGCCATGTGCAATGAGCATGCAGCATCGGGCGCCTGGATGGCCTCGACTGCAGTAGCATTTCAATTGCATCGAGTTGCTAGCAGTATGGCTCACTCTGTGTCACTTCAAATAACTGCTACTCGACAAGCACGTACTGGTCTGGAAGGACAATACTGCGACCGTTGCGTACATCAAGTTGCAAGTGAATTCCTCTGAGGAAGGATCTCCTCTGGCAACAGGCCCAAACTTTCTGGAATCTCCACGTGTGGTCTCTGGACAGGATGCGGAGGTTCTAGATGGTCTACCCCAGCGGTAGTAAACACCATCACTTCAGCTAGAGTGCCCTCTATGAGGCATGCCTATGTGCTGAAGTGGAACCTGTTCGTCAATCGTGCGCATCATGATGCAGTGAACAGCATGTCCATGGGGAAGCACGACCTGGTCATCAGGTTCCTTAGGAGCACGAGGAGGCTGAATCCTCAGCGCTCCCACCTGGTACCCTCTTGTGATCTCCCTTCGGTCCTGACGGCCTTAGAGGAGGAGCCCTTCGAACCCCTGAAGTCAGTAGAGCTTAAGTTTCTGTCACAAAAGACAGTCTTCGGTTAAGAGGTTGGGGACCTGCAGGCATTTTCGGTCGACGATACGTGCTTGGAATTTGGACCGGCCGACTCTCACATTGTCCTGAGACTCCGGCCCGGATATGTGCCCAAGATTCCCACCATTCGCGTTTTGTGCATTTACGTGGACCGCACGCAGAGCTTAAGGACCTCAGACCAGCTCTCTGTCTGCTTTGGAGGACAGAAGAAGGGAAAGGCTGAGCCCGTATCTTACCCTGGTAGAGATTTCCCTGCCGTCTCTGCTGCGTATTGATCTAACCCCAGGCTGGCTGAGTGTACCACAGGGACTTCCATATGTAGCACTGCACTATGGCCAATCCATATGTGTAATTTCCACATAATACCTCCTATACACAGGACTTGGGTATGCTTTCCCAGTGTTATGCAATATATCACTGTATGGAACAGCATTGGCGGACACCTCTGCCTAAGCCCTGTCATATCTTCCACCCCAACTGGCATGGGGGGACTTGCTGGCTATCTTAGGGCACTGGAGGAGGTCAGCAATAGTGGCACTTTCATAGGGATTACAATTTGTCAGTCACTGCTGACGTAACATCAAACGTGACTGACTGAAAGGGAATGTCTTGGTTACTGATGTAACCCTCATTCCCTGAAGGAGGGAATGGAGACATTATGTCCCGTCGCCACAGTTGCTGTACCACACCGTCTCAGCTCCTCAGCGAAAAACTGAATGTGCGACTGCATGCACTCTCCTTATATACCCGTGCTGCACTGCGCGTGATGCAAAGCTTGCACACCAACACTTATTAGCTTGTTTTGTTAATACTCTAAGGTGATTGGACTCTCTAGCGAGATCCCAATTCCAATTCATCAGTCATTGCTGATGTAGTCTCGCCCATGAGGCTGTTTGACCGACATGCCAAACAACAAATCACAGTTCATTTTGTTCAGCGGCATATTTCGGGCCGTGAAAATGTTGCCACAATAACAGTGTGTAAAACTCTCTGACATATTTTAATGATTCTGTGCAGCGAACTTTAAATATTTTACATACTTTTGAGAATCCAGGGTTTAGTTGATTCTGATAAGCGCTCAAGAACATGACACACACGTCTCCCAGAAATACAATTTATAATTCAACCAATCCGATGACGACTTTTTGAAATTCTTGAGTTTTTTCACTTTTTTGTGTGATATGTGTATGATGTTTTGAGAAAAGTGTGTGTGGGTGTTGTGTGAGGGTGTGATACTATTGCTGATGTAACGTCTCCGTTTCCTCCTTCAGGGTACAAGGGTCACATATGTAACCGAGACATTTTTGATATTTGATAGTATTGATATTTTAAGTTAGACGTATTTGTATATTTTCTCTTTTCTTTTTAATTTTAGAGTTGTTTTAATTTTGTTGTGTTTTTGTCATTTTATTAATGTTTATTTAATATTAGTTTTTATTAATAGTTTTGTTTTGTTTTTATTTATACATTTTGTTTTTTTCTATGTCTATACAGTTTTTATTCATTTTTATTTCAGTTTTAATTATTTAATTTTACCCCAACTTAAACTAAATGAAAATGAGAACTGATGCCTTGGCAATTGGCTGAAATAAAGTTTCTTCTTTTTTTTTTTTTTTTTAAATGTTAATTAACAAATTTATAGCAATATGCAAAATGTAGTTTCAAGTGAGAAAGGTATTATATTGTTCTAGTTATAGTTAACTATGATAACCCTGGCATACTCATATTCATGCATACGCTGCAGGTTGAGTGAGTCCCACTGGTCCAATCAGAGCTAATTAACAGTTTTACAGCTGTTGTGTTGTATTTTAATGTCTCCGGTAGATGCGTTACGGCCATCTGTAAGGTCTCTAAGAGTAATCAACTTTGCGAGCAGGAAGGTAATATCTCTGGCAGTTTTTCAGCTCAGATGTTATCAGCAGCTGAAGTCTCGCACCTGTTTTGACGTGCAAACAGACTGTAGCGTGCAGAGATCAGTGCCAAGCAGCGGTCAGATCCACTCAGACGTCAGTCACCAGGAGTGGCAGACAGACTGACAGGCTCTGTAGAGTTGTGTAACCTTGCCTAGCTGCATAACGCCGCTCACATCAATCATCTGTAGTGAAGGAGACATTCCATGTTTTGAACTGCGTAACAATTTACACATCAAACACATAATGTGAAACTCCACAAGCGCCCTAAAACTCTTAACCCAGAAACAACATCTGGCATTTCCCAGAGCGCTCTTTTATTTAATTGCTGTCTAGAAGAAACAACCTATAAACACTAAAGTCTTCTAATGTGCTTAATTCTTAACCCTGAACACTTTAATTAATTCACACCTGAACATTCAACTCTTCTGAAGTCCTACATGTGTCTTATACCAGATTTACTCTTTTAATGGTTGAATGTCACACTAATAGTTACCATACACTTAAGACACCTTACCTCAGACATCTGGAGTGTTATTAACACACTTAAAACACTTAGCACATCTAAACACTTGACAGTAAAGTTTGATGTTAGACTTCTATTCTTTAGAGATAAGAGATAAGAATCAGATAATCAGTTGACTTTGGCCCCGTCCACACGGAGACGCGTTTCTGTGAATACGCACAAATTTTTTATCTGATAGGCGTTTCGTCCACACGGATCCGGCGTTTTCGTAAGGTGAAACCGATTTTTTTGAAACCGGGTCCCAAAGTGGATAAATCTGAAAACGCCGCCTTAGCGTTTCGTCTGGACGGCTAATCCGTATATTTTCTGAAATGATGACGTCATCAGCCCACGCTCCCCCCAGTCAGACACCTCTACGTCAAGTAACAGCAAACAAAAACATGAACAAACATGAAACGATTGTCTTTTTCTAACTAACATTAACACAGATTAATAAATGTATTGTTCCATGTTCGTTTGTGTACCACGTGCAAGGTTTCTGAGCATAGTCCAAAAGTCTTCTTCTCCGTTTTTAGTGTATCTCTGTGGCAGAATTACAGCGCCACATACTGGTCTGGCATGTATACTACATCATTTTGCGGTTTCGTGTGGACGCGGATATTTCTTGAGACGAGGAAAAAAAAGATCGGATTGGGGTAAGCTCCGTCTCCGTGTGGACGGGGCCTTTGAGATTATTGAAATGGTTTGCCATTGTGTCCAGTAAAGTTTTGAATGGCTCCATCCTTCACAAACAGTCTTTCTGGCTCCTAAAAATCTAAATTTGGTGTTGTTGAGGTGTAGATGTTTGCATTTATCCCAAAATAATATCAGACCATGAGAGCTGGTGCTACTGTTATTGACTGATATTGATTATGGCTGGGTTTGAACACTAATTTCTCAATTTGATTGATTTTTTATTTACAAGCTTGTGTTTCAGTTGGATATATATCAGCCACAGTACATTGTAATGTCTATAGTTTTCATTAATATTTTGAATTCATTTTTATTTTTATATTTAGTTGTTTTTTATTTGTAAGTTTAAGTAATTTTTACATTTTAGAAATTCAATGTTTTTGTCATTTTTGTTTTTTATTTGTTTTTAATTTTAATTTTAATTTGTTTTGTTTTTATTAATATTTTGAATTAGATTTGTTTTTTATTTTAATTATAGTTAAAGCAATTTTTACATCTTTTAATTAAATTTTTAATTTATATTTTGAAATTGTTTAAAATTGTTGTAATTTATTTTTTATTGTCATTTTATCGGTAGTTTTTTTTAAATGTCTATGTAGTTTTTATTAATTAATATTTTAATTAGTTTTTTTTTTTAGATTTTCTGTTTTAAATTTTAGTTTTAGTTTTAATATTTTGTTGTGTGCTGCCTTCTTTTTTTTTTTTTTTTTTTTTTGGACATTTCAAGCTCTTTAAGGAGTTAAATTTGCCTTTATGCCAAAATAATGTCAGGCCATAAAAGGGCTTTTTTAATTGACTGATATTTATAAAGGGCTGGGCATATACACAAATTCCACAATTTGATTTGATTTTGATTCACAAGCTTGCGGTTTGATTAGATTCATTATTGTTTCTTTTGCGCTCACACACACACACACACACACACACACACACACACACACACACACACACACACACACACACACACACACACATACATATTTAAACAATGGTGGTCATAACATTTTCATGACAGATTTATCCAAACACATTAAATATCAAAGAACAAGTTAAGGAAAAATATGATAAATATGTAATATTGTGTATAATTTACTGAGTTTGCATTGGACATTGAATGGCTTTCCTGAGGTAAGTGCAATATGTGACATTGCTTACAAGCCGTTTTATTGACATCTTTCTGTGCCTGAAACTCTGATTGAATTTCATTCAAAAAAGACCACAAGATCTTGGGATTTAAGAATCGATATCAGTTCATCAAAAAGAAAACCCATAAAGAAATCCATAAGCCCTAATATTGATACACCAGCAGTAGTTCAGCAGTAGACACTGTAGGACTGTGAGTCTCCAGGTGACCCCAGAGACGCCTCCACCTGTCTTTCTCCTCACCGTTATGCTGATTTACGGTGTTGCCGGGGAGACGTCAGGCGGTAATGACCCTGGCAAATCCGAGTCATCCGTCTAAATGACACGGCGGAGAGATCAAGAGGCTCTCCGTCTGTTTATCACGTCTGCGACCGCAGAGCTTGTGTGTGATCTTTCTGACGGCTGTGGTGTGGAACGCCACACTGGAATCGTTTTAACGGGAAATATGTCACCCGGGACCGACGTCCAGAGTCGTCTGAGCGATTGATTAGGTTTATTGATTAGCTTGAATGTTTTTAAACTACTTAAAATGAAGTCAGGCTTCTCCCTCTTCGAGTTCAAAGTAAAGTGTTCAAGAAACACAGCTCTGTTTCTACCTGAATCTCATGCGTGATTGATTTGAAACGCTCTCCATAGACATCACATCTGCACGTGATGAAAATGTCATTAGACTCCACTCATGTCTTTATCAAATAGTGTTTGACGTTATCTTTTTGCTAAGCTCACAATGCAATGCTCCAATAAGTATAAAAATAGCACTCAAAAATAACAAATGGGTAAAGCAGTCTATTTTTTGATGAATATTTTTATTTTTTGCAGTATACAAATATATTAATCAATATCTTACTAGATTTTTGGAACAGATATAATTTAATTTCTATTTTCATAAATCATAAAATTATTTATGATGAGACAAAATCTTATTTATTTATTTATAGTGATTTGTTACTTTAGATATTTTTTTATAATTACAGAAGCCTGTTTGGAATATGATGCTAAGTAGTCATTCTCTTTTTATTTTTTAATATAAATCAATGTTATGTAATTTCTATATTTTATAGATTTCTATGCATGTTTTAATGTTTTCAAGAGAAGTTTATTTTGCACACAAAGGCTGCATTTATTTGATTACAAAAACACAGTAAAAACAGTATTATTGTGAAATATTATTATGTAAATATGATGTAAAATGTAACTTATTTCTCAAAGCTGGATTTTCAGCATCATTACTCCAGTCTTTAGTGTCACATGATTCAGAGATCATTCTGATATTCTGAAAACATTTCTGATCATCAATGTTGAAAACAGTTGTTCTCTTTCATATTTTTGTTAAATCCATTATTTTTCAAGATTTTTTGATGAATATAATGTTCAAAAGAGCAGCATTTATTTGAAATAGAAATCTTTTATAACATTATCAATGTCTTTACTGTCACGTTTGATCAATTTAATACATCCTCACTGAATAAAAGTATCTTTTTTTTAAAACAACCCTACTGACCCCAACATTTTGAATGCTAGTGTGTATTTTCACATTGCATATGGATGGAAATAGTGAGAAATATTGTCCCAGAAAAGAGACTGCGCTAAAACTAAAACAAACTGTGAGCTGTATGTTGACATTCACGCAAGAGCGATTTCTAATATCCAGCTCATTTGTAAAACAGTTACATGCTGAATAATAGACATCAGAGTTATTCACAGTGAATGCATGTTTGAATTTGATCTCAGAATTAAAATGGACTTTTTCAACTCTGTGATAAACTGGGTCTTAAAGCGACAGTTCACCCAATAATGAACACTCGGTCATCATTTACTCACGCTCATGTTGTTCCAAATCTAAAATTACAAAAACAATTGTAAAAACTTTTTTTTTTTTTTTTTTTTGGTGGCAGAGTAAGACCTAGACCTAGATCTAGAATTTCATTTTAAAATGTTGATAATTGGCATATAGTGATAAGGAATCAGGCTCTGTTTTTCTCGGACAGCTGTCTGAAGGATTTGCTTTGTTAGTATAAGGTCAGGAGGCCGTGATTGAAATGGTCATGTAGGAAAATGTGCTCTGGACACTTGAGGAAGCTCCTGATAGAAGATGACCTGTTTAATGGCCGCAGAGGGAGTGCAGTGTGAAATTACGTCCAAAGGACAGCAGGTTCCTCTGCCCTGTGTCCTCATTACTGCACCGGACCGCTGGGAGCAATGCAGGACACAGATAAAGTGCCCCCTGCAGGACACAGATGAAATGCAGAGGGGTTCCTATGGCGTTCAAATTACTATTAACAGTATGTTATGTTTCCCTGTACACTTACTAAAGTCATATATTACACAATGCTACCAAAACTACCTTATGTGACATTTTGATGTCACCTTGTTGTTTGTGATGTCATAGTAAAGTACATTTCTGATTGGCAGAGGATCCATTGGTGAGCAAGTGATGTCATGCTACATTTCTCCAAATCTGTTCCCATCATGAATAGCCTGAGGATGAGAACATTTTGAGCTAATTTTCATTTTTAGGTGAACTATTCCTATAACGTTGTGAATTTATTTGGTTAAATTTCTGCTTGCAATCCCTGTGAACAAACCTGAAGCTCCTTGGCTGAATTCATCTAAACTTTGCACTGTGGATTTCTGTAGTTGTGGTTGTATTAGTGGAGTCTGACGGACCCGTCCTGCTCTTTAATGCATTATTCAGCAGCGAGACGGCTATTTACTCAGTGAAAGCGCAGTGTTATATCAGACCGCTGATCAGACTGTGTTTGTATGCATGCATGTGTATCAGCGCACACTCTGCCACTGATGCTGTCAGAATTCTGATAGCATGCTGCATTATGGGCCGAAAGGAGAAGCATAAACTTATGCATGCATGCCATCAGAATTCAGAAACGTCATCCTGAGTGCAGCAGCCTTCATATACTGCTGAATACAGATGCTGTTTACTAAACTGGAAAAAAAAGGATTTACATCATTTAGAAATTACTAATACATTTTACAAATATTTAAAGAATCAACAGTGAATTAAACATGTCATTTCAAAGACTGAAATAATGTTTTGTTGCAAACTAACTAAATAAATAAATTTACAGGGTATAAAAAGATGTACGTGAAGCTGTAACTGATCTACAGTCTTAGACCTCATGAAATGTTATGTATGTGGGATATAGTGAATGATACCCACAAATCTTACCCACTCAAAACTTCTGGAAAGTAATGTACATTCATCTCCTGAAGACTGCGGTCCGCTCTCCTTTGCTATAGTCTATAGGTGAAATGCACTGCTGAGAGGTGGCTTCACTGTCAGAAGAGTTCAGGTCAAGGACAGGCTAATGGACAGTGTGATGACTTTATCACCATATGTTCTATAAGGAAACATTGTAACATTGAGGGAAGGACATTCCGAGACATTTACATTTACATTAACATTTATTCATTTAGCAGATGCTCTCATCCATTGAGGAATACAACAAGCCTGTAAGATGACAATAAACACGAGAAGTGCCCGTTACTCAAGGTTTTAGTCATCGTTCAAAGCAGTAAAAGTTAGGACAGGAAGGGATAAGAATAGTTATTTATTATGACATCATGGTTATAATGATGCGTGACATTCTGTTTATATTTATGAGTGTCTTTATGATTGTTTAATGCTGTGATATTGCAGTTTCGAGTGTTCCAGTCACTTGTTTTTGGAAAGTTTTGGTATACCGTACCCCGAATACATTTGTGTTTGTATATGCAGTATGTTTAGTTTGAAAGTCATACAGGTCAGCAGTTTAATTATTAATTCTGAGCGCAAGCAAACGCACACATTCATTTCGGGTTACTTATTTGGTGCGCTTTATAGAAGAGGAGAGCATCATTCAAGAGCTGCATTACTTTACTATGCTCCATAAGCTCATTAATAAAGCTATGAATTATTCATGAAGCCAGCGTTCTGATGAAGAGCACTAAACTGAACTTTTTAAAGAGAAAGTTGGCTTTTTGAGAGCCTGTTTATGTGAGTCTCACTTATCGAACATTTCATAAATGATAAAGCTGGTCAGATTAGTGTATTTTATTTAAAAAAATGCAAATAAGCAAACTGTAATCAATGGTTAACAGCAAACTTTTTAATGTATTAGATAATAACAACAGTTTTTTTTTTTTTTTTTTTTTTTTTTTTTTGCAATGATTAAGGCAATCCTCACCATTCATGTAAGTGTTAAACCATGTGTGACGAATGTGCAAATTATATTTATTTTGTCATTTTAGTTTATTTCTATTTATTTTTCATTCTTCATTTCCATTCTTTAGTTTTTGCTTATCTCCAAAAAGCAGCAACAGAACCAGAGAAATACACATTAGTATACACTCATACACAGTCTGACAATAACAAATGTGCCAGTTATATTTATTTTGTCATTTTTGTTTATTTCTATTTATTTTTCATTCTTTTTTAATTTATTTTAGTTTCCGCTTATCTCCAAAAAGCAGCAACAGAACCAGAGAAATACACATTAGTATACACATTAATAAATAGTTTGACGGTATGAAGTTTGCTTATGTGCTTATATGAATGGTGAATGGTAACGAGTAGTTTGCATTTTTCATTGTTCGCCACCAACAGATTTCTGTGCCTCAAAATAGGAAAACAAACCCAAAATGAACTGACAAACCAGCTCTCGATGGATGATGGGAGGATGTAAATAAATTCAATTTTCAAATTGTGTTTGAAATCTCTGCTTCAGTAGCTGTGTGCAGGACAGGAAATGAAACAGAGCGTTTTATAAGGTGAATCACTCCTGTAGGTCAAAGACAATCATCATTTACGCTGTATGTGAAACATTCACACCGTTTTTGAGCTGATCAAGGAGCACAGAACTGTGTGTTGGGTTATGTCCTGTTTCTCTTGATGCTGATCTTCTGTCAGGAGCGTCCTCTCGTCCCCAGCACAAACAGCCTGTAATTGCACTGCGGTGAAGGTGACGTCAGTCATAATGATCTCCTGCACACAGTTTGTGGACAGAGGAATCTTCCTCCTGCTGCTCCATAATGCTGCTCTATAGATCTCATCAGCAGTGTCCGTTCGTTTAGTTTCTCTAGTGCGCTCTAAAAAGAAAAAATATTTTTTATTTTTTATTGATGTCTATGATTCCATGAAGAACCTTGTTTACAGTGGAAAAGAGTTCTTTAGATTTTTTAAAATGTTATTCAGAATACACTGTTAAAAATAACTTTTACAAAAGGGGGTTTTCGCAGTGATGCCATAAAAGAACTCGTTTTGGTTTCCTAAAGAACCTTTCGGTGAACCTTTCAGTTCATTTTTTTTTTTTTTTTTTTTCTTGGTGTGAAGAACAGTGTAATGATCCAAAGTACCTTCTTCTACTATAAAGAACCTTTAATGGAATGGAAATATTCCATGGATGTTAAAGGTTGGAACCATAAGCCAATAAAAAACCTTGACTTTTAAAGGGGTCATATGATGCGATTTAAATTTTTCCTTTCTCTTTGGAGTGTTACAAGCTCTTGGCCAATAAAGAAGATCTGTAAAGTTTCAAAGACTAAAGTCTCAAATCCAAAGAGATGTTCTTTATAAAAGAGTCAACCACACCTACCTAAAACTTCTCCTTCTAACACGCCTCACATGTCTACGTCACGATGTGGGAAGATTTGCATAATGCCGCCCAGATGTTCACGCAAAGAAAGAAGGCATAACTTTGAGAGATAAATTTCTTTAAAAATTGTTCACTGAAAGTTCTGCGGGAGAACCAAATCTGTTCATCCGTCCATCCATCTATCCATCCATCCATCCATCCATTCATTCATTCATTCATTCATTCGTTCATTCATTCGTTCATTCATTCTTCTTTTCCTTCCATCCTTCCTTCATTCATTCATTGTTTCATTCATTCATTCATCCATCCATCCATCCATCCATCTTTCCTTCTGTCTATGTATATGTAGTTCCATGAAGAAACTTTAACATCCATGGGACATTTCTATTGCACAAAAGGTTCTTTATAGTAGACAACAGATTGTGTTCTTCGCACGTCACACTGTAGGTTGACTGAAAGTTCTTTGGGAAATCAAAAATGCATCTCCTATGGCAACACTGTAAAAAAAAAAAAAAAACTTACACTTAAAAGTAAAGATTTTAATAGGGCTTTTCACAGCAAATGTCATAGAAGGACCACGTGGAACCATAAATGCCAATATAACCTGTATTTTTAAGAGTGATCCTGTATTTTTGCAAGTGATTTGCTGTGCTGTTCTGCTTGACCGCAGAGGAGGTGCTCATCTGAACAGATCTGGCCTCGGACATAAACAGAGGCGGTAGGAAGCTGATTTCCACCCACAGCCCTGAGCGCCGCCACTCGTCTCCCACTGTGAAATTAATTGAGCTCCTGGTCTGAGGGGCAGGCGTCAGAGTCGAGGCAAAGAGCCCCGTGTGCTGGCCATCCAAACCAGGTCATTCTGGTCGTGAAATGTTCCTGTCCTCACGGTTTGAAAACTCCTCAAGACATGCACAGCTTGCTTGGGTGAGGGTTTAGAAACATACTATTCCTCTGTCTCAGCAGTCAGCCGCCTGGGATAAGGGCGGTTAGTATCACTGGAGAGTAAGAAATAGTGAGTGATATGTATCATTGTGACTTTTAGTTTATTATTTATTTATTTAAATTTTGGTTATTTTTAGTTAGTTTTTTTTTTTTTTTTTTTTTTTTTTTTTTTTTTATAAGATTTGTTATTTTTTTTTTTTTTTTTTTTTTTTTTTTGTTTTTTTTTGTGTTTTTTTTTTTTTTTTTTTTTTTTTGTTTCAGTTTATTATTATATTTTGGCAGTTTTTTGTTTAATTTTTTGTTTTGAATCATATTTATTCATTTATTTTGGCTTATTTATTAACTTAATTATTTTGGCTTATTTATTACTTATTTCACATTTTTTTATTTTTTATTTTGTTTTCATCTTTTTTGTTTATTTTATTTTATTTTATTTTATTTTATTTTATTTTATTTTATTTTATTTTATTTTATTTTATTTTATTCACATGTTGAAGTCGTTTCACTATCATGCCAATCAAGACTGCTGATTTTTTTATATTTTTCAAGAGGTCACTACTTGCTGTCAAATGTAAAATACACATTGCAAAGCAGAAGTAGTTGTTAATGAGTGCACTGAAGGACAAAAAGCCCCCAATGTGAGATTCACACAATGCCGTGTGTCCGAATGAAATGGTTGCATCATTGCCTCTTGTCCATTTCATCATTCGCTGTCTCTTATGTTACAGATCAATCACAAAATGCCTGCTTCTTATTCCTTTGAAACTGAGATAGAGCTGCAAATAACCGAGCCCATTTCTGCTGACTTGAGCGGGTCGAGTGTATGAAGAGAGTCAATGATGAGCAAGCTACTTCTAAACTGTAGCTACTAAAAAAAAAAAATAGAACAAACCTTTATAAATATCAAATTAGAGCAGTATTTTCTGGTAATGCGTCATTGGCATTGTCTCGAAATATGATGTCAATTGGTTTAACGCTTGTCAGTTAGTAGTATTGCTACTTTTAGTTAGTTCCTCCCCAACACTGATTCCCACACACATGTCAAGTGGTTTAACACTTTTCATTTAGTAGTATTTGTATTTTTAGATAAAGCGGATACACGTGTGGATAGTCATGCAGAGAGGAGGATAAGCTTCAGCGCTCACAGAACTTGAGCACAAATCGAAACCCCACAGACACAATCTGTGCCGACCCAAATGCTGAACAGACACTGAGCTTTCAGCACCACAACACAGACACACTACTGCGCACAAGTTTGTCAAGAGTCTATAAGATTTGTTCATGTTTTGCAAAAAATCTCTTTTGCTCACCAAGGCTGCATTTATTTGATCAAAAATACAGTAAACAGAAAAAATGTGAAATGTTATTACAATAAAATATCTGTTTAATGTCTATGTGAATATATTGTAAAATGTAATTTATTCCTGTGATGTAAAGCTGAATTGTCAGCATCATTACTCCAGTCTTCAGTGTCACATGATCCTTCAGAAATCTAATCACTTTTAATATACTTTTTTTTTTTTGGTTCCTTTTTGTCCCGCTTTGTTTACATAAGTTTGTATTATTAATATTTAGTACTTTATTGTATTTTACTTTGGTTTATTTGTATCTTATTAATTACATTTTTATTATAAATTGGATAAAGTTGATACTTTAGTTTTTATTATTAAGATATTTCCCGAATTGAGCAACCTCTTAACAATGAAGTCAAATCTGTGAGGTTTTTGGATAGTGAAATGCTTCAGAAAGTCTTATAATGGACCATTTTTCCAGTTTAGTATTACTTCAAAGACATATTTTCATGTCCAGATTTAAAAATGCCACACCAACACAGCAAACAGTACTCATTTTTTTGTGTTTCAAAGAGAGAGTAACTTTCGAGTTTGGAACAAAATGACACAATTCAGATTTTTAGGTGAACTGTCCCTTTAAAAACAACAGCATTTTGCTGCAAAGACCCCTAAAATGCATGTACGTAGATGATTCAGCGTTCTCAATATGGAGCATTAAAAGCACAACACCTTGTGAAATGACTGTGTCTCTCTAGAAGTCATATCCGCGGCGAGCAGACGCATGATGAAAGCACGGGCCGTGTAGAAAACACAAGCAAATTACGATGTAAAAGGGCCGGCCGGGTTTGAATTGGCGTTCCTGAAGGCAGATTATAATGCAGAGGAAAGCCCTAATGCTCGCTATGCACTCGCAAAACCACAGAAAGCCTCATTAGCAGCACTGTCATTTGTCTGTTTGAAGAATATCTCTATTCATAGAGCCAGTGCTGACGTCTGTAGTGTAAGAAATAAACAGCACTAGAGCAACTCACATTGTACGTATATGAGAAAAAGAACAGCTGCTTTGATGAACGCAGTTATACAACGCCTTCTTTCTAAGACGGGACTGTCATTAGGAACAGATGATAGATTGATTCATACACTGTCGGATAAAAACAACCGTGGCACACTGCAAAACCAAATCAAGAAGCATCAAAAAGGATATACTGTAAAAGCTCTACTCACACACCTTTGATAATAGTAGTGCGCAATTTAATCTTTTGAAAAAGAAAAAAAAAAGTTTAGTCCACTGATGTCTGTTTTTTTTTTTGGCAAAGTGTGGTTCCTAACTGAATAACCAGCATATTTATATCTAAATAAATATAAATCAATCAATCAGTGAATCATGTTGGTCACATGATTTATTCTTTTCAAAATGAGAGGCTTAGGTAGTTATAAAATATAAATGAAATGAAAGTAAATAAACAAACATTCAGCCAAGTATGGTGACAGGTCAGAATTTGTGCTCTGCATTTAACCCATCGAAGATACATACACAGATAGCAGTGAACCACACTGTAGACACTGTGAACCATAGACACCGGAGCAGTGGGCAGCCATATGCTGCGGCGCGTACCGGGGGAGCAGATTGGATAGTTCAGATGGACTTGCTCAAGGGCACTAAGTCATGGTATTGAGGGATAGAGAGATGGACGGACGGACGGACGGATTCACGGACCCGGACGTGACCCACAATAGATGGACGGGACGGACGACGGCCCGAGACTCGAACTCACAACCCTTCGATTGGGAGTCCGGACGGACTAACCATTAGGCCACGATAGATAGATGGATATATAAACCGATATAATATAAAAAAATATAAATGAATGCAATAAATAAACAAATCCAATTAGGACAGACAGACAGACAGGTAGACGGATGGACAGACAGACGGATGGACAGATAGACAGATAGACGGACGGACAGATAGATAGATAGATAGATGGATGGACGGACAGACGGATGGACGGACAGATGGACGGATGGATGGACGGATGGACGGACAGAGAGATGGACGGACGGACGGATGGATGGACGGATGGATAGATAGATAGATAGATAGATAGATAGATAGTAAGAAAAGAAAACGGATATGATGTCATGAACCTCACAAACTGCTCCAAATTGAAGAAGGTGTTCATTTAGATGCATTTAATGCATAGTGCAGTGCATTTTTTTTCAGTCCAACAACATAAATAATTACATCATCATTTTTGCATCAGCTAATTAAGTCTAAAAGAACAGAATTACTATTTTTATCTCTGCTAATTAAAGTTCAGTAAGATCAAACAGAATTAAGTTTGCTTATACAGCGCCACAGAAAAAGTCCAATACCTTGTTTGCAATGTTTGGATCTTTGGCATATATTAGTTGTGTCCCAAATGACATATTGTACACTTTGCACTTTTGTTATGCATTATGAAGTGTCCAACATTTCACACTCCATTTTGTCAGTTTAATGAGTGCATCATTGGACATTTGAAGTACACTTCATCTTGCCATTTTCTACTCGCACTATAAAATTGCATTAATTAGTGTGTGAGTATGTGAACTGTAACGGGAAATTAAGTTTTCTTCCATCTATATATAAATGAAATACACATTTCTGTGGGTGCCATTTGAGACATTGATTATCAGTAATTTGATATGGGATGTAGCAGGCTCCTGCTGGAATAATCAACACTGTTTGTTTGGGGTTAATATGCAGATTTCTATTTAAATGGTTTCCATGAAAGCAGCTGAGCACAGAATCACATTATTCGAGGTATTTGAGCATATGCTGTTTTCATATGCGAATCATTGTGCCGCCATCAGCGAAATGTGTCGTGTGAGTTATTAGCACATTAGCGAAGTACTTCAGCTGACACTCATCAGTTGCTTTTCTTCAGCGTCCTTTCTGTCGCTACTTCATCACTTAGTTTTTCCCTCTCGGATGTCATTGTGTAGTTCAGTTGATATATATATAGCACTGATGTTTGATTGAAGCTCGCTCACTCCTTCTCTCTGTAAGTCTGTCTTGTCTCCCGCGGTTGACATCTTGAGAGAGAATTTCATGTGGCGAGTAAATGAACCCGTCTGGGAGCTCTTAAAATATTCTCTTAACTAGGACGATTTGAGGAGGTTTGGGTGGTTTAGCTTAAGGTCCTGTACTGAGATTTCATACACACTTGTTTACTCAGCTGTCTAAACAAGGACATAACAAACCAGACTTTTATTGTCTTCTTACAAATCGAATTATCAGCTATGAAAGGAATGACCATATTTATTAATCATCTAGAAATATCCAAACATCCTTTAAACAAGATAAATTTACTTTAAAAGTAAAATAATGTGTATAATATTAAGACTTGTGTTACTAAATGTATGGTTGTTAAAACTTACTAAAAAATAATCTAGAACATATTTTATATTTTATTAGAACATTATCTGTTTTAAGCAAGTCAAAAATAGTTTATTATATTTATTTTTAAAAATACAGTTGTCAGGATTTGACTGTCTTTGTTGTGTTTCTCCCTCATGTGTCCTTATTTGTTCGTTGATTCCTGTACTACGTGTGTGTTCCTTGGTGTTAATAAAGCCTCTATTTGTTCTGGATTCCCTCCGTCTTCTCGCTCCTTCGTCTCCTCTTCTCCTACACAGTAGGCACATCATGACAGAATACCGGACCCAAACAGTTAATTCTGCATCTTTTCCCCTCTGTTTGTTTTCCGTTTTCTATTCCCTTTTTGTTTGTTTGTTTGTTTCCATAGTGTTTCCTGCCCCATGAATTCCCTTGCCTCAATGTTCACCTCCCTCGCCCGCATTGTCTTACCTATTGAGGTCTAAAGTGGATCCCATTGGTGTCCCGGTCTCAGTTTCATGTTTCCATGTCCAGCCCAGTTAGGTGTTCTGTTCATGGGTGGCTTCTGTTACTGGGTGCTACATTTCACTGCTTTTTCCTATTTGGTTCTTTTCTCTGTTTACATATTTCTACTAAATAAGACAAAAAAAATAATTGAATTAAATAAATATTAAAAATACAAAATTAAAATATGAAAAAATACAAAATTATTGTTGTCACAATGTGCCTACTGTGTAGGAGATGAGGAGACGGACGGAATCCAGAACAAATAAAGACTTTATTAACACCAAAGAAAACACACGTAGCACAGGAATCGACAAACAAATAAGGACACATGAGGGAAAAACACAACAAAGACAGTCCAATCCCAACGGTAGGGATGGTTGGGAACTGGGAGGAGGCTCAGGAGGAGGATGGACACCTGGAAGGGGTTCGGCAGACAGAGTCCAGGGAGGTGACAACAATTGTGCATTTTTGTTATTAAAAATATAATAAATATTTATTTCAATCGGTATGCTTAAACCAAGAAAAAATATTTGCTGAAACATGAAATGTCTGTTTTGTTACATGCTTTTATTTTTAAAATCAAATAATAACTGACTAATAATAACTTCTGAACTCTTAAGTAGGATGTTTCCAGCAGGATTGAGAGTAGCACTTTTGGGCCCATGCGAGCCTTGAGTGTGTCACATCTGGAAGGTGTGATGTTTGGCCAAAGACAGGAACAGCAGCTTCAGATTGGGTTTAACACCCTGCGCCCCTGCTTGAAACACAGAGCAGCACAAGCGTAAATGTGTTTTATTCTCCTTTCAGGACAAGTGTGGATGTAAACTCTGTTTCTAAACCCAGTGCATAGACAACAACTCGTCACAAAAATACTGCTCCTCATGTAAGCCCATGAGAGATTTCACTCACAATTCATTTCAGTAGACTTTCATTTTTCTCTCTCTCTCTTTTTTTCTTTTCATATTATCAAGATAACAACATGACTTTTGTTTTAACACAGTGGATCTTCATTGATTATAATGTAATGGATCATCAATATTCCACACATATAAAAAGTAAATGCATAATGTTGTCAATCAAAATTTAAAAAGACATCACATTATTATATAAATCAAATTATTAATCAATAATTGCAATATTAATTTTGGATCATCAGATAGATCATCAAAATTCCACATACTGTATAAAAAACTACAAATGGAATGTTATTATTCAAAATTAACAATTATATGATTAATTTTACATAATAAAAATTCCACGTATTGAAAAGTACAAATACAATGTTTTAAATCAAAATTAATAATAACTTAATCAAAAATGATCATCAGATGGATCACCGGAATTCCACACACACTCAAATTAAAAATGGAATGTAATTCATCAAAATTAATAATCACATTATTAATTTTGGACCTTTAAAATTGATCATCAAATTCACACACACACATGCACACAAAAAGTAAAGTAATATAATCAATCAAAATTAATAATCAGAGTATTAATTTTGGATCAGCCAAATATATCATGAAACAGCTATTCAAAATTCCACACACAAAAAAAAAGTACAAATGGAATCTAATTATTTAAAATTTAAATCACAATATTAAAATGGATAATCAAAATTCCACACATAAAAAAATACAAAAATTAAAGTTATTATTCAGTATTCATAATCACATTATTAAATATGAATTATCAAAATTCCACACTCAAAAAAGAAGAAAAAAGTAATGTAATTAATCAAAATGAATAGGCTAATATGAATTATCAAAATTAAATAATGTAATGTAATTAATAAAAGTAATTTAGTTGGCTAATCAATTTCGTATCATCAAAAGTATCATTTCACACATAAAATAAGTAAAAATGGAATGTTATTCATCAAAATCAATAATTCCATAACAATTCTCTAAACAATATAGAACTTATATAAAAATGTATAATAATGTCTATTTTAGTTACAGTCATGCATACCTGTTTCCAAAGTTCTGTCTCACTGGGTTTTTGAACAGAGAGTTACTGAGATTTTGGGCCCTCTTGACAGAAAGCAGCTCTGTGAACATGCAGGAGATTTGCGGTGTGTGTCTGCACTGCGTAATATTTAAGATGAACGAGCAGGTGTGTGAGTGTGGGTTTAAGAAAGCACAACTGCGTGGTCATGCCGCACAAGTCAAAGCACGTTTGTCACTATTACCGAATATCTCAGAAGTGTAACAAGATGAATGTGGCTCTTTGGCTGGAAGAGAGCGAGCAAGAGAGACATTTATTCAAATCAAACGCTCTATTATGAAATTCTCCCCAGCAGGCAACAGGTAAAAGCCTTCAATTACCATGATGCACTGCACTTCCAGGGGTCCTGCAGATTAAACTGGTATTCATAACGCAGACGTCACCTTCACCTCAGACGCCTGCTTTAAATGAAATGAGATTTGGCTGCATGTCTCTCAGGGGCTGGAGCTCTGGGAAATAAGAGAGCTGAAAGTGTTTGGTTGCGGGGGGAAATGATCGTGTGATGGCAGGACTTCATGCAGCGGACGGATAAACATGTTCAGGGAGGCTGATGTCAGTGGAGAAACAAGCAGGTGGTAAAGGAGTGTAATCATAAACTGGCCGTAGGGAAACACCTCCCATCATCCGAGATGACTGAGGAGATTCATAAACTCACACTCAACGCCCATCCGCTGTAATCAGGTGTTATGACGACCCCAATTATGTTCAGTTAATTTCACACAAGTTTATTTATAGCAATTTATGTTAACTGCTGTCTATGACTAACTACAACCATTTCAAAAAAGTTACATTTTGTTACTTTAATGTTAAAAGAAATAAAATGAAATGTACTGTGTATGTATATATATATATATATACATATAATATATATGTATGTATATATATATATATATACAGCAGCGCTCACATGAAGAGCTTCATAATTGTGAAATAAGAAGTTTCCGATAGCACGTAAAGACAGCAGAGAAATGCTCTCGCTCAGCACAGTGGAGTGCATCAGTTTGTTAACTTTGTGTTTTTTTTTTATTTTGAGTCTTCTCACAATATATTGCTTTACAGATCTATCACTTTTGCCGCTCAGAAACACAATCATGCTGCACGTATCAGAAGTTCAGTGCTCACACTACATGCATACTGCGCCTGAGTCCAACTGAACCGTGCTTTGGCCCACCTCTTCCAACTGAGCCAGGGCCGGCTAAACACGCCATGGAGCAATCACCCGAGTGTTATCCCACAGTTAAGATTGCCTAGTGTGAGTGCACCCTTATTCTCCTGCATCACACGAGAATCTACACGCCTGCACCTGCACTCGCTCATCAAGTGTTGATCTATCTATCTATCTATCTATCTATCTATCTATCTATCTATCTATCTATCTATCTATCTATCTATCTATCTATCTATCTATCTATCTATCTATCCGTTCATCCATCCAGTTTCAATTAGTTGTAATCCTACTTCCTTACATTTACATTCAAATTTAAATTATGCATCTTGGGGCTAATTCACGAAAGCATTCTAAGTTGTTCTAAGATGGTTAGAAGATGCTTGTAAATCTTAATATATTTGTATTCTGTATATTTCTTATTATAAAATAATAAGACAAATGCCACTGAGAAGAATTTTATCGTCAAGCATCTTGTGAACTCACCACCTGTTTGCTACCTCAGTTCAAATTCAATTCAAATTCAGGAACTGAATTGGAATTTCAAATGAGTTCTCAACTGATGGACAGCTCAATATTAATAGCTCTGAACTCATACTGTAAGCCAACAGTGTGTTCTTACGTGTTTCTGTTTTTATTTTCTCATAAAGAATTTTATGAGAGACATCTCAGAGAATTGAATTATTTCAAAGCCAAAGTCTTCTTTGTTACAATGTTTTCTCATTAAATTGAATTTATCTCTGACAGAAAGGTAATAGAAATGAAATATAGTGTTAATGTTAACAGAATAGAAGAAATTAAACATTAAATGGGTGTCGGAGGGGTGGAATAACCCAAATCCAGAAATACTTCATCCTGGCGGGACATGGTAAAGGCCCTACCGAGAGTCGTTTCATCAGAACTTCAGCGAGCGCTTGGGAGCTCCAAAATAAGTTTGACATTAATCTCACAAGGTCCAATATCTCCCTGATCTTTTATCACAGCACATGCGTTATATCGTATCATTCCTCAAATGGGAACAGATACAGACCTACGACACTGAGGCAGATAGGAAATTAAAGAAAACAATCAATCAGACAGTTGAGAGTGTATTTAATACGGTAAATATACGCAGAATAACAGCACTATAAAATATCTCATAATTTTTTGGCAGGGAATTATATTATTTGAACATGACTTTTATGTAGTTTCAAGTGTTTGTGACATAAAACATGTAAAGTAGTTAATTTTGTACATTGTCAATCTCAGTGTCTGTAGAAATGCAAAGGACGCACTGTTACTGATCGTAAATATTGCATCGATTCCTCTTTCACAAATGTCAAGGTTACCTTCTTGGTGGATCTGGGTCTTGGCAGGTGATACTGAGACTCAAATACCTTGAGGAGTAAAACCTGTTCACAGCACGCTGACAAAGTCCTGCCGTCAGCCGTATGAACTGATTTGTTTAAGAGATTTGAACTAGTTCTGCTGGAGAAAATCTCGGAGGAGGACGATTAGAGTACGTATAATATATTCAAAGATACTTTCATATCATCCAAATGTGAAACTGGAAAAGTAGCCTCATTTGAAAGCACAAAGAAATCCATGCTGTGCAGAAATGTTCAATGCTGCACGGTTTTGCCCGTGTTGTGCTGTTATAGTTCACATTAATATGATGAGAGGCTCAATTTCCTTATTTGTGATCCGCCGTGTTTATTGCTTGCCTTTCTAATGACAACGGCATACTAACAGTAAAAGTAGAGCACATAAAGTAAAGTACGCAGTGGTTTATGGTGCTGTGTCTCCACCAGGACTAGCTTAGGTTAATTGCGAATCCCTGGAAGACGATCATGAATCACTGTCTGCGGTTTGTGTGGACGATGCAGCTCTGCATTCTCACCCAAGCAACAATTATCTGTGTTTAAGATCCAATTTAGCGGGGCAACCTGTGCCGACTCAGGCCCCTGGGGGCCGCAGGGGTCCTGCACGCCCCTCTCAGCGGGGCGGTAAATGTGATGTGACGGTCAGGAGTGGGAGGAGAAGTTTACTGCATTCTTTGAATGTAATTAGAGATGGGTGAGGAGTTGAACTGAGCTGAACCAACATGAGTCCAGTCACCAGAGCTCATGTGTGCATAAATTATGCATGCACACGTGATAAAAACATCAGTGTTTTTGCCCACTGATGATGCTAGGAGGTTGGCAGGTCGCTGTGGTATTCTGGTCTGTAGTTATGGCCAAATTCTGTCCTTCAAATATTATATAATTTATTGCTAAAATATATTACTTAAATATTTTAACGATGTTGCCAGGATGTTGTCAGGTTGCCAAGGTGTTGCTACGCAGTTGCTAAGGTGTTTCTAAGGTGATATTCTGGTCTGTAGTTATGGCTCAGGTCTGCCCTTCAAATATTATAAACTGTATTATTAAAATAATTCATTTAAAATACTTTAATGATGTTTCTAGGGTGTTATCAGGTCACCCAGGTGTTGCTATGATATTCTGTTATCTAGTTATGGCTCAGGACTGTCCTACAAATATCATTGTCATATTTTATATCTATCTATTTATTAATTAATTTATTTATTTTTTTGGATTCATGAAAATATATTGCAAAAATAAGTTGCTTAAATTATTTTAATGATGTTTCTAGGGTGTTGTTAGGTTGTCAAAGTGTTGCTGTGAGGTTGCTAAGGTGTCTCCATGATATTCTGGTCTCAGATTTCCTGCTATTACTGCAAAATAAGGAGAATAAAATTAGTGTTCACCACATTTATCAACACTATTTTTGTAATTTTCTGATATTTATGAAAACATCTAGTTAAAATATTACAAAAAATATTTAATGATGTCGTAATATTACTAAACATCTTTATTGCTAATGATATTCTGGTCTCAAATTCTAAGCTGTTACTGCAAATTAGAAAAAAAAAGTTTTTTTGTAGTTTCTTATATTTAATAACACCATAAGTCATTATTGATATTGTCAGTTTGCCATGTTATTGCTGTGCAGTTGCTAAGGTGTTGCTATGATATTCTGGTCTCTAATTATGGCTCAGGACCATCCTTCAAATATCACTGTCATGTTTTATTTATATATTTTTCTTTCTTTTTTTCTTTCTTTCTTGTATTTATAAATAAACTATTTTAATTATGTTTCTACTATGTTGAAAGGTTGCTAAGGTGTTGCTAAGATTTTGCTAGTGTGCCATTCTGGTCTGGTCTGGCCTTTTGGCTCAAATATTATAAAATATATTGCTAAAACAAGTAATATTTTTTTTTGTGATGTTGCTAGGATGTTGTTAGGTTGTCCAGGAGTTGCTATGCAGTTGCTAAGATGTTGCTAAGGTGATATTCTGTTCTGTAGTTATGACTAAATTCTGTCCTACAAGTATTACAAAATATAGGCCCATTGTTAGAATATGTTACTTTAAATACTTTAATGATGTTGTTAGGATGTTGTCATGTTGCCAAGGTATTGCTATGAGGTTGCTAATGTGTCTCTGTATGAGGTATGATTTCCACCTATTACTGCAAATTAAAAATTTGTGCTTTTCTGATATTCTGAAAATGTGTTACTAAAATACCTTTAATGATGTTGTCTGGTTGCCAAGGTGTTGCATTGCCCGTTGCATATTACTAAACATCTTTAATGATGTCGTCAGGTTGGCATTGTGTTGCTATGTGGTTGTTGAGGTTTTTTTATGATTTTTTTGAAGTACCCATATAAACGCTGCTGAGAGCCGTGTTTGCATATCAAATGTAGTCATCATTGCGACACCTTAGCAACCTTGAAAAAGACACTCACACTCCCATCAGTGATGAAACATAAAATCACATGCTTTTACTGCACAATCAGTACAGCACAGCACAGTACAGCAATCTAAGAAGCCCGGAGCAGCGATATGCACTTCAATAGCCATCACATCTCAGTATATAGAAGTGTAAGAGCATGTTACACGATATATAGAGCAGCTGTGGCTCGTGCAGCATCTCATGCACCCTCTTCATCCTTAAAAAAAGATTACAGCCGATAAAAGCTTGATTTTCATCCCGTCTTCTCCCCGCAAAAGCTCAAGGTCTCATGTAATGAGGTTATTATCATGTCGCCTGTGTTTCTGATATTAGCCAGGCTGCAGTCGAACAGCCCGAAGCGTTTAAGTGAAGGAGAAAAGCTGACCAGAAGGTCATGCCATCGCACTTCTGCCTTCATTAGGACGTGTGCCAATGTGATTATAATCACACCGTATCACCCATTCGCTAATGACAGGCTTTGGCCAGAGGAATTTGATTGGATGCAATGTTTTCCACCCGCGTGGCTTCTTTCAGTGAACGTAAACGCGAAACGCTTCTCGTGAATTGAAGAGTCTGCGAGTTCAAGTGAGAAGCACCATTAGTGTTGCTTTTGCGGCAGGTGTGTGTTTATTCTGCTCTCGTCTGAAAGTGAATTATTAGTTGGTTGTGTTTAACTGGAACGCGCGGCATCCGACGCCACCTGCACGTGCTAACCTATGCAGTTACACAGGTATATTTACCCTTCAGAAGCACTTGAAGCCCAGTATCAGCGATTCAGGATTCTAGATCAGAGGCACTGCATTGCAGATTATTGTGACCCGTATAGAGACGCGTGTGCCATATATCAACTTTTATTGCTCAGAGGTCACTCTTTCATAGCTCAGGAGACTTAAAGAAGTTATTGGTTGTATTGTGTTTAATAATATATTTGTCTTAGATGTTTTTCTGTATTCAAGAAACAGTATGGTATTCTATTCACTACAGTTCAGAAGTTCAGAATAAGTAAGGCTTTTTAATCTTTTTGAAAGAAGTCTCTTCTGCTCACCAAGGCTGTATTTATTTGATCAAAAATACAGTAAAAACAGTAATATTGTGAAATATTTTTACGATTTAAATGAACTGTTTGCAATGTGAATATATTGTAAAATGTCATTTATTCCTGTGATGCAAAGCTGCATTTTCAGCATCATTAATTCAGTCTTTAGTGTCACATGATCCTTCAGAAATCATAATAATATGCTGATTTGAATTGTAATTTATTATTGATGATCAATTAATTGTATTATCATCAATGCTGAAAACGATTTTTGGTGCTTAATATTAAGCGGGAACTGGTGCTTTTTTTTGGAATTCTTTGATGAATAGAAAGCTCAAAATAAGAGCATTTATGATTTTTTGTACGTTATAAATTAATATTACTGTCACTTTTGATTAATTTTATGTTCCCTTGTTAAATAAAATAATTGAAAAACAAATAGCATATGTTATGTATCTTTAATGTGTATATAAATGCTTTTTGCATTAATTTAATTTAACAAGGTGCATAAAATTATTAATATTTTATAATGTATTGTATGCTGTATAATGTAATATTGTAAGAAACATTTAATTGCCAATTTTTTTAATTTTGTTTTAAACTGCGTGTAAAAAGCATTTAATTCTAACATTGAACTATATTTAAATTAATTTATTTATAATTTAAAAAGAATGAATGAATTATTTAATTATTGTATAATGTTTATTTTACTGTTGTAAGAAATATTTGTTTAATGTTCATCGCTATTTTAAATTTTGTTTTAAACTGCTTGTAAAAAAGCATTTAATTCTAATATTGGACTAGAAACTAATTGTTTTTACCCCCATTTTATTTAAAATAAAATAGTTGGAGAAATAAAAAATGAGATATTTTTGACAGTAATATGGAGAGCATGGTTCAGATCTCAATTTGAGAATTTGTCGAGAAATAATTAATTGTTACCGTTAACAGATTTTATTATATTGACAAATATGAATATAATGTCAGATCTCTTCTGAAACTCTTTTGGGGTGACGTGAGATTTGTTTGTTTTTTTTAGGCTTAAGCAAACATCTCCATTTTCTCTCCATTTAATGGTATTGGTGTCCAGGAGAAGCAATTGAGATATTTTTATTCATTGGTGTTTTTTTAGCTTCACCAGAGTGTCTTGATTTGATAAAGCAGAAATCAGTCCTTTGCTGTCTTTCCACGTTTAAACATGTGGTCGAGGTCGCAGAAGCCCAGCCTTGCGTCAGAGATGTTTGTTTCTGAAAAGCGCAGATAAAATATATTACCATGCAGCATACGGCATCCCTCCTGAGGCCAGACTGAAATACCAGGCTTTATCAGACGAGCGTTTCAGAGCGCCGCACTTCTGAGATCTGACTTTTCCTGCCGTGTTCTTCCTGATATCTGCAGTCCGTCAGATTGAGCTCGGCACAGTGATCGGTGCATTACTGCGTGTCGTGTGCAGCCGGCGCTTCATGCTGTGTCCGGTGAAGGTGTTTGACTCCTGGGGACGCAGTCAGATGAATCGCAGTAACACAGATGAAATCACACAGAGAGCTATGCGTTTATCCATTCATCTCAGGTGTCAGATGGGCCAGATCTGGGGTCTCGCGCCGTCTTTACAGCACTTGTGTCGTACAGATGGGATTTTCCTTGCTCCGCAATAAAAGAGTCTGTAAGATGATCTACAAAGCGAAGGAGATAGTCTTAGAAGCATCATTTAGAGTGGGATGAAAAGGATTTTACAGCAAAGTGTGTATGAATTTGTGGCTGCCATAAAGTTACGTTATAACTTTCCAGCAATTAAAAGCATGAATTATTATAAATATATTGTTTTATTTTTATTTTATTTTTTTCATTATAATACAACTTATATTTGACAATTAAATATGTTGCTAAAGAAAAATGTTACAATAAACAAATTGTTTTTTGTAAAGAAATTTTGTCAGAGAATTAATGAAAAATATAAATGTAATTTTCGGTGGCTTATTTTTGGTAATTAAATATATTGCTACAGAGAAATGTTACTAAAACATCTGTTGTACATATATTGTATTTTTTTCTCATTAAAATGTTTAATGCAGAATATAAATGAGTTTTATTTGACAATTAAATATATTGTTAAAGAAAAATGTTACTAAAACATAAATTATTTATTATAAATAGATTGTTTTAATTTAGAAAAATTTAATGAAAAATATAAATATATATTTTTGTGACTTATAGTTGACAATTAAATATACTACTATGGAAAAATGTTAATAAAAACAAATTAGTTGTTATAAATAAACTGTTGTTATAGTTTTAAAATGTTTTATTAAAAATTTTAATGAAAAATGTAATTATTTATATAAATGATTCTGAGATTTATATTTGACAATTAAATATATTGCTAAAGAAAAATTTAACTAAAAACAAATTTTTTTTTGTAAATGTATTGTATTTTTGTTTTCATTAAAATGTTCATAATCATATATTTTTTCTGAGACTTATTTGAAAAATAATTACTTTTTTTTTTTTTTTTTGGTGAACATTTTGAGAGTAAAGGCTCGCTCACACCAAGAATGATACAACTAGAATATTATCCACACCAATGCTCAATAACTTTTTGTTTATAATTACTGCATGCTGCAATTTTGCCATCTGCCGCTTTAAATGCTCAAGCTTTTAAAGTTGGGTGGCTTCTGATTGGCTGCCAATGTTGTTATCATTCAAGAGCTGGAAAAAAAAAATGTTCTAATAGTTGTTGTGTTTAGAATGCTATGGAGTTCTGTTATGAAGCTGTTGTTGGGCAGTTGTTAGAATGTTCTGATTAGGTGATTTCTAGTAGTTGTGGGTGGTTGCTAAGGCATTGCTTAAGAGTTCTATTATGAAGCTGTTGCTAGGCAGTTGCTGGGGTAGTCTGATTGGTGCTTATTAATGGATTTCTAGGCATCACTGGGAATTGTGTGGTGTTTGACAGACAGATAGACTGAATGGTTTTGTTGAGTTTGGTGGACGTCACTTTAGCGAGGGTTTTATTTATTTATTTATTTTCTAACATGAGCAGTGTGAATCTCCTCTCTGCATATACTGCAGTCAGCTGTGTGTATCTGTATCATGCATCATCGCACTCCTCCATTTTCTCATTTTCTGGCTCTTTGACTCTGTCGTGTCTCTGTATCAGCGGCTCTGGAGTGGCCCTTCGGTAAATGGAGATGGACTCACTTTCTGAATGAATGCCTCACAAACTCTCGCTTTAGTCTCTTCCTCACTTTTACAGACTCCTATCATGAGAAAGCAAATTCTACTTGATCTTTTGAAGTAAAAGTGATCCTTGTAGTAAAAACATACTCCAAAAGCCTTGGCTGATAATTAGACCTCAGGGAAAGAAATAAAAGGCCCTTTAATCTTAATCAGGTAAGATTCAGCGAACAGGGAACCTTCTCTGAACGTTCATTCTGAGTTCTCTGGTTTTACATAATGTTCTCAAAACATTAGCAGAAAAATGTTATTTATACTTCATTCATGGAATGTTTTTTTTTTTAACAATATCATTGGATGTTCATGAAACGTTTTCGAAACGTTACTATGTGTTTCAGAACATTCAGAGAACATTCAAGTAACGTTCTCATAATGTTTGCAAAATGATCAAATGGAATGTTCTCTTGTTTGTATAACCAAGAAAAATGCTTTAAAAACTCAAAATAAATAAATAAATTTGAACATTCAGAAAACATTTATAAAAAACGTTTTCGAAACTTAATTGCATTAATAACATATTTTTGTTAGTTGGATTTGTTATTGAAACAAACTTTAAAACCAAAGTACAGCTGCTTTTTATTCTGATTGAACATTGCATTCGTTTATTGCGGTGATACAAACACAGTAGCTGATCAGCAGCCGGAACTAAAATGACTCGTTTTATCATTATTGATGATTATGCATAATTATTGGTGGGTCGGAATCACATGTACAGTAATCATGAATCAGTCCAGAGCTCTGTTTGGAGAGAGTAAGACTCATGTTGAATCAGACACTCATGTTTGTTTATGTGAGCTGCCGCTGGCGGCTAATTAAGCGTTTAGCGGCTGATTACGGTTCTAGGCGAAGAAACGCTGCTCATCTGCACACAAATGAATGTGTTTCACACATCTGTTTCACCACAGACTACCCCGCAGCTGTCATTGTTAGCTTAAGGAGCTTCACGGTTTGTTTTTATTTAGACAAACACCCAGCTGCAGCACTGCAGATGCTGTGAACAGGGCCCTGTGAAATCTCTTCTTTTTTTTTTTTAAATTG